>NC_056737.1:247508066-247808066 GCF_019279795.1 Protopterus annectens
TTATATATATATATATATATATATGTCTTTATGTATAGAGAAAGAGAGAGAGATGGAATTTAGTTGACTGCTATTAACATCAACATTTAAGTTTACACAATTTGGTTGACAAAACAGATGGCTGACAGATGTGCGGGATTGACAGTCTCCAGGGATGGGGAATATGCCCCTTTGCTGTAGATTGTGCTGTCTTGGAGTTAAAAGCCTTTCCATATGATGTGTGCAGATGAGCTTGCCTCCTCCACAAAAGAATGTTTTTGACTTTTTTGGTTTATTTGCATGCTCCAAAGGTACTCTTCACTACATGAACAGTGATGTGCTGACACATTCATTGTTGTCCGTTTGTTGTTTACAATAGCAATGTCAGTATTACTTTTTTCTTTCATCACATTTAGTATACCCAAATATATATATATATATATATATGTTCATAGTTCATAGGTTAGTACTAAGCTAACTGCCCTTGCGAGCCATTTTAAGCTTAGCCAATTGTCTCTTGTGAGACTCAAACCCTGCACCTTGTGTTTGTAAGGCAAACACCTTAACCATATATATATTTTTTTATTTATTTAACATTTGTTAACGGGGAAAGTCCGACTTGGAACGAAGCCAGTTTTCAGCGGAGGCCCGGGAATAAATGTTCCAGACGTATGCCTTTATAATATACATACATACATATATATCAGTAGATATAATGTGTGTGTGTGTGTGTGTGTGTGTGTGTGTGTGTGTGTGTGTGTGTGTGTGTGTGTGTGTGTCGAATACACACTAATACACATATACACTAATGGCTTCCTATCACGTAGACGAACTTTTACAAGTTTGAACCACATATGGTCGAGACCATATGTTCGAATTTGTAAAAGTTCGAGCATGTGAATGGAAATCTCCATAAGCGGAGGTTTCCATTCACTTCAATGTAGTGCGATCTCGGTGTTGGTATATTTAAGTAGCGGGTGGGTAGGGTGTGCAGGGGGGCTTGCCCCCTGCATACAAGAATTTTTTTGTCCGTTGTATTTTTATTTTTTTATCGGTAGTCGAAATTCTGTAACTTCGAACATAATGGTTCGACCATTAGATGTTCAGAGTTTTGGAACTTCGACTATCTAATATAGACCTTACTCTAACTGTAGGATTGTTCAATAGTAGGGAAAAGGATAAACTTCATAAAATCTCTGCACTAATAGAGGATGGTATTTCAATGTCAGTTGACCAAAACATAGCAATCATTTTGTTTTCAGCCCCCATGTTATTGAACCACAAAGATGTTTTTCATACAGACACACAAACACACACATACAGACACTACATCTATAGAGAGAGAGGGACCGAGTGGTATAGTCCCTCCTTGCAATTATGTGGCTTATGGAGGTGTACTTTTGTGACATGCTGGAAGAAGACATAAACATGTACATGCCCTGAGTAGAGGTAACTGTACCCCATTCTTATAATAATGTGGGCCAGAAATATGAAAGCAGAGATGTTTGCTTCTCAAGTGGAGGATTTGGGAGACAGGAGGAGAGAATCCTGCAAAGATGTGCATACACTGTAACAGCATTGCAATCCCTGTGGATGTGTTTGTATAGTACAAATAGTATATGTTATGAACTCAGGGAAGTTCATCCTAAGATGCAGTGCATACAAACATTGCTGATTTCCTGAGAAAGACTATTCTGAACTATAAATGTTGTGAATCAAAGTCTGTTGAGCTCTTCTGAGAGATTAACCTGACCTAACAGGATTTTTGTGTTTTTGTTTGAAATTTGCACTGGCAATAAAGAGCATTTAAACTTCAAGCATATGTTTTCGTATTGCCTCCCATACCAGGCATTTTATCATCTACAGAAGCCATATCAAGCAACTTCTCTACTTTTATAAACATACATAGAAGTTTAGATTATTGTTAACATTTCTTTCCTGTTCTATACTCAGGCAAGGAATAAAAAAAATGGAAATCAGCCAAAAAATATTACATATTACTGATAGCGTTCTGAAGCCTTTCTGAACTATAACACACTTTATTAAATAGTCTAACCATCCAAGAATGCCATTTAGTAAAGTGTGACTCACGCAACCCAGCATTACCATATGTAGCCGAGACAATGTGGATCATGGGTTCCTATTACGTTATCGAAAGATAACGTAATTGAACGACCAAAACATTGAAACGGCCGCATTTCAAAGTTCGCATTGTGGGATCACAGTACAGTGAAGATTGGGATATGTGCCCTTTCCTCACTGTAGTGTGATCTCTTAGTTGGAATATATATTTAGTGGGGTGTGCCCCCCACAATAAAAGTTTCGAAATGCGTCCATTTCAATGTTTCGGCCGTTTGATTATTTTATCTTTCGATAATGTAATATGAACCTGTGGATCATAACCGTGTAGTTTTTAATCATATAAAACATATATTATTGTAAATCAGTTGGAATGGTAAATTCATAGACGAAGATTTTTTGGCTAAAAAATATGGATGGTTAAGGGAAACTGATTGTGCCGTATTTATTGTGTTTTAAAGGAATAAAGCCCATGACTATTTCCATTGCAGAAAAAGTATTATTTGAGGAGATTATATATTACCTGTGCATCATCTGACAAGGTATTAACAGGGGATATCAGGGTACATGCATTTATCATGCACTGTATGATTGTGAATTTTCCAAAAAATCCGTATAAATCAGAGGTGTAGATGGTTATGATAAAATCAGAATAACAATGCAAAACCCATCTTGCTGGAACGAGTCCTTAAAAATGAGAACGGCAACATGAGGAAGTGTCAATTTGTCTTTCCATCCATATGTTTTATAAAAGTTTGAACACAGATGTCTCAGATGCATTAATAGGTTATTCTATAAAAATATTGGTATTGACATTTTATATATAGATATATATATATATATATATATATATATATATATATATATATATATATATATATATATTTCTGTTCATTAATGCTGGAATATAGACCTGGAATTCTGACACCTAGAATTATATTGGGAATGCCTTATAGTCTTTTTTTGTCCCACATTGTTGCCTTATAAAAGAGAATATTACTTATTCAAAATGGTGACAAACAACAGTTCTAGGAATTTGTAATAATGAATTATCTTTTTGCATGTTGAAACAACAGCGTGTACTTTTACTAGATGTCAAGACATGGAGATTTGTCATTTTAACCAGTCAAATACCTGCTTCTTACTATGCGAGACCAGGTCCCATTGTTTCTGTCCAGTAGTGGCAGCAGTGGTCTGTAGTGCCTTTCATAAATCATGTATATCATTGTAGGATTTAAGCTATGTTGCATATTAGATGACTGAAACTAAAACTGAGTGTTTTTTCACACATTCATCTTATTTGCACTTTTTATGTCCCTGCATCATTTTATATTTATAGTATTCTTTTTCCTATCTGATTTATTCCATAATATTTTAATGGGAGCACCATCTGAATATTAATTTTTCATCCATAGTATCTTCTTCCCATTGTTTACTCTGTGTTCCCATAGTATGACATCTTATTACCTGCATTATTTGCTGTCTTCTCCCAAATGTGGGTGCATGGTAGCTCCTAAACAGACATTTATGGATCTTTTTAGCCACAAAACAAGAGATGAATTACTTCTTTTTAAAAACAAATAAAAAAAGTAAAAACTAGAAAACATCAGAACACATAACACAACACAATACAAATAAAATACTAAGGAAAATTATGACAGTGACTGAATTATAAAAAGTCATGCTTTTGGAAAAATAATCCCTTCTTCAGACTATATGTTGTTGTTGGTCTTTTGGTTTTTCCCGGTTAAGGGTCGCTACAGCGGAACTCTGGTCCACTAATGATTGGCAGTTGTTTTTTATGGTGTCGAGTTGCCAGCCCGACACCCAACCTTCAATGAAGGCACGCCCATTCAATGCATGTCTTTCGAACGCCCACTCGACCGCGGGGAGGACATGCAGACTCCACACACAAGGCACTCCTGACCCATGCCGAGAATCGAACGGGAGAACCTCTTGCTGTGAGGCAACAACGCTACCGCTGCACCACCGCATCAAGCATCTTCTTCAGACTATATGTATTTTGCTGAAGTTCTGTTGTATTGGTGTTTCTGAATTTCTATTTGGTACCAACAGACCATCGTTATGATGGACTTTTGCAGTACTCCTCTTGAAATGCATTGTTTAGGATAATTCTCAAAGTCTTAGTTTCAAGGGTTCCCCCATACTATCTTACTGTCTGAATCATAGGAGCTAGTTTTCCTTTCATTAATGTTTTTATTGCCTATAGACAGGATTTTATAGACCAAGAATTTGTGGCCATTGGTTACATGCTATATCTACTGCCGTGACAAATTTCAAACAGCACTACAGTGAGGTCTCATAGATAGACAAAATATTCCCAAGAAAAGCTGCAAAACTCGGAGAAGACAGGGAAAAATAAGTGAACTGATAAGTTACACATTTTCATATTTGGTGTTTATGAGTAAGATTTCACAGAAAGAACATTATTAAAAATTTCTTTGAGGAGAAAGAAATTTATTGGCATTTATATGCATTTTTTTCCCTGCAGTAATGCTCCCTTTTGCTCACAGCTCCTGTATAAAGCATGTGGACAACAATCTCATTCTGCAAACAGCTCTGAATAACTCTGCTGTGTTATCTTCATCATAGGAATGACTGACATGTGTCAATCACCCTTTAGATAATTCTTTTTTAGCTGCTATCTTTTTCTATCTCCTACTACTGGAAACGTGGGTACTATAATTAAGCTTACAGTCACCAGATCACTACATATTTGACACTTCATTCTGTATTAATTCTTAGAATGAATAAAAATGTCATTATATTACTTTTTGTTCAAATGTATAACTTGCTTGAAGTGAGATATCTTATTGTAGGCAGTGTTTAGTTTGTCTCACTAAAGTTGTCACCTCCGGGGTAAAACAAATTGTACTGAAAATTTCTGATAATTGTGAAATATTTTGAACATGAACTGAAGGTTGATTGCTAATAGGCAATAATGGAAAAGTAATTAATTGTTCTAATAATACTATTGGTTATGTGTAATATTACATTAGTAATGCCTGACCTTTGCCTTGCCCTAGGACATAATTAAAATTTCTCATCTCTTTGTTCTAGCTTGGTAATTAACTAATAAACTGATCTGTCATTTCATCCATATCTTAGTGAAAGGTGGTTATCATCTTTAAGTATTTATAGCAGAACAGAAGCAGTTTTACAAAAATCTGATTTATAGATTCATTTTTTTTCCTAGTAGAAGAAAACATCTTTTCAGTTCTCATTTATGAATTATGCACCCACCATAATTCATATTTCTAACATTTTAATTAATTACAATTTTCTACAGGTTTTCCATACAATAACTGTTTCTGTTCACATGGTTATTTTATATCTGCATTCACAAAAAGCACATAAAAACAAATTATTTGCTGAACATTACCACTCAGTTATTCATTTTACTAAGGCACTGCTTGCTTAGCTTGCCTTTGTAAACTCTCAAGTAATCAGATGCATGCCTATTTTTCTCTTGCTTTTCCTACTATCTAAATAACCCAAATGTTAACTGCTGTGTTAACTTCATTTTCAGTATGTAAACTTATTTGTGGTTATACTGCTGTAGATTTTCTTTTCTCATTTGTGTATTTTACATGTAAATGTGTATCATGCTATGTAACCTGCTAAGAGTAACTCATAGTTGTATGAAATATATTCAAAATGTCTAGAGTTAAACTTTCCTCAGGCAGTAGCACTTTAAAGCAGCAACCATGCTGCTTAAGTATCTCCTTGAAAAAATATTCTAATGAGGCTCTCGATAAGAGAAATTTAATACAAAAGTATTTTTACTGTAAAATATTAGTTCTGGTAACTTAAAATTAGTCAATACACTTCTTGAGAAAATATAATGTTATTGCCAGTTTCCTCAAATGTGATGCCAAACATATTCTCCTTAGAAAAAGTTATTTGGAGTAGTAGAAGGCAACTTGTATGAAGGATGACTTAATCAATTGTCAGTAATAATAAGACCTGTATTAACTGCAGAAAGACAGAGATATCAAGAAGTGATGACACTTACAGGCAAAATAAAACCAAGCAGAACTTTTAATGTTCAGTTCATACAGCTTTGGCAAAATAAGAAAGGAAAGTATCACACTTTTTTACTGAAACATAAACTGACTATATTACTGGTACATTAACCTGAATATACTAAGATGCAAGGGCAACCAGAAGACTGTTATTATGACAGCGTACTGCTTACATTTGCAAATCAGTACCAAAAGTGAATTAATTAATTCCAGTTACACACCTATACTGCCTGATGTATTCTTTATTGTCACATTGTACCCCATGGCTGTTTTCTTTATGTTGCACCTTTTTTGTAAATGTTGATGGTTGCTGTTTTACTGCAAACACAATGAAACATTCTCAAATATTTTTTCCTCACACTTCCAAAGTTCACAAACAAAAAGTACTTAATTATGATTAGAACAGAGCCATGTAGCACTTTATGTGCAAATGAACTGAAGTGACATGCAATAGCTATTTCTGAAACAAAAATATTAACTGGATGTGTTAAAACAGAATATAAAATATTGTGCACTCTGTATTATAATAAAAATGTTAAAAGCATTAAAGGTTAACAATGGTAACGTATTCGGCAGTGCTGTTTTAATGTTGTACTGCATTTACAGTACTCGCTGTATGCATGAGTTTTTCTTTTTTAATTTGATTTTACTAAACACTATACATCACCAGATTTAGAAGAGAAATACTTTCACATGTAAACTGGACAAAATACACAAAAATGCAGACACAACACAAACCTGTTTTCATTACTATGAGTATGTTAATTGATACATTAGGAAAGTCGTTTACAATAAGACTAAAAGATAAAGATTGCAGGAAACAGCTGATTGTATAAACAAAAAGTGAATGAAGCAGAGCAGAACAGATACTGTTTACATCTGAAAATTCATGTACAATTATAGAAGCTAAACAAGGTACTTATCTGGGTTATATAAAAATTTGCTTCCACTATGAGTGGATGAGTGAGATTCCCTTGAGTTTCTACTGCTTGAAAGACAACCTGCCAAAAAATAACCTTCCGAAACACTTTTTTCAGTGTTTTTATGAAGTGGGGGGTACAAGTCCTTATGCACCCCCACCCACATCAACTCCATGGTCATACTATAGGGAGGAAAGGGGCAAACTCCCAGAAGTGACAGTTAGTGCTAACAGAATTTCTAGACAATGCTTTTTAATGGAAATGCTGACATTTTCAGGGAATCAAGTCTTGGGGAGATGTGGCTTAGAGAATCTGCCTTCACAGAGCATTAGTGTAGCCTAAAATTTCATTGCATCCAGGAAGATACTCTCCAGATCTTTCCAGCCCCTACTTTCCTGGTCAACATATAAATAAACAAACAAATAAAATCTTTTGAACTATACAACCCCCCCCCAAAAAAAAAAACATTGCAGAATGAGCACTCCTTTCTCATTTGTTGATGCACAGTTTCATATAAAAAGAGACAGAAGATGTACATCTAACTTTAAAACAAAATAAATGAAGTCTGAAGCTCTAGTTTAGGCTATGTGTAGGTGAGAAATGAGTTAAGGGATGACTGTTGCTAAAGGCAGAAGAGTAGATTTATTTATTTAGGTTTGCTTGTTTGTTAACAAGGCTAGTGAACTGATCCAAGGAAACTTTCCAGCCATGACCTGGACCAAAAGGTTAAAACATCGTGAAGGTTGCCAGTACATGAATAATAACAGTAGATATTCTTATAACATTAAAAAGCAGCATAAATGAAAGCTTTAGAACAGACCGAGTAATGACAGAACTTGTTCTTAGTAGATGAATATTTTTATGGCCTACTACTACATTTAAAGTAATGTAAAAGAAGCAGAGATAAAATTCTTAAATTGGATATGTGCATATATTTAAAAATTAATCAGATATGGCAAGAATAGCTTTATTACTACAAAGTGAAGTATAAACCGTACATGTGGATTGATAAACAATGAATTTGGCGATGTCATGTAAAACCATCACTCTTCAACTTACGTCTCAAAAACATCTACATTTGTTTTCTTCCAACAGATATTTGCATCAGTTTTTATCTTGTATGTTAAGATTTTCACTCACTGAAATATTTTCTTGAATAGCGTTCCAAACAGTGTGTATACTTTTCTAAAGGCATTTTCAGTATTAGATCATTTGTGTGGTGTTTTCAACAAAGGCAGTGTCTTTGCTTGTCTTAGCATGACTAGTTTCTGGCCACTAATGTATTTACAAGAAGTGTCTAGCATTTAATAATTTAAAAGTCAATATAATCAAAATCATAGATGCCCTGGCTGTAACTTACAGTCATTTTTTAATTTTCAAAGTTATATACTGGTGTTCCTTGTTAATAGTGAAATGTATAAACTGCATACCTTACTTTTATTGGTTGTATAAGGGTAGTAATGCTAGAATGAGGAAACAATATTTCAATGTAGATAGCAATATGTTAATTATAGCAGCTTGCCTTGCTTTTTCTATAAGTAAATGTGATATTTTATCAGAGCTCTTTATCTGATATAGTATACTATTCACCTGACTTTTTGTGAGACTGGCAAAGGAAAGATTCTCATCCAATACCATTCTTAGGTGTTTTAGTCATGTTATATCATGCAAGGGTATTCTGGGTGAGTCTTTAATAGGAATAGCAGAAATGTTTTTTTCATGTTTGTTGTGTCCCAAACACCATAACAGCGGGTTTTTTTCTATGGGTTAATGCTTAATTTCTTAGTTGTCATCCAATTCCAAATTAATTTTAAGTCTGCTTTTTATTAAATTGGTAAGGACATTTACAGTGTTAGCTGCTCTGGTGAGAGGAATGTTATTTGCATAAAGCATACAACTTAATGGTGACAAGTCCCAAGTTAAATTGCTTACAAAAGTAAATAAATAAAAAGCAATGGTCCAAGCACAGAGTAAAACATAATATGAGTAAGGTTTCTGATAAAGGTTTCCAGGCATAGCAAACCTTGCACAAGGTTGCTGTTGATTAGGAATACAAATGGACATTTTGTCAAATAATTATACATAGTCATAAGCAGTTAAAACCATGAGGAAAAAATGCAGAAATACTTGGGTATTATGGGTTGATTCCTTGGTATTAGAAAAATAGGGTATACATTCTTGCTAATAATAGTCATGCTTTGAGAATGAGTTTGGTTTATTAGAAGATTAGCTGTGGAGAGACAGTCAGAACATCTGATAGACTGTCATTTTCTCTACCTTAGGGATGAGGGCATTGGGAAATCATTGCTAGTCATCTGTCTTCTGCCATTGGATATGCTGTATTCTAGAGCATAGCCACATTAATGAGCATGTGCACATAAGCATGTGGTTTCAAGACATCACTGCATGTCTTAATGAGACAAGATGTAAACAATTGTATGTATGGGCTGAATTGAGACCATCCTCAGGGAACATGTGGAAAAATGTCCCTATCTCTTGAGTCAAAACAATAATCTATAAAATGACTTCTGTAACTGTATCTGGTTAATACCCACTGCACTTCACTATTTCCTTTATATAGGACATGGACTGTGATCAAGATACTGAAAATGATAAAAGGTGGTTATTTAACAGTGGCCAGAGAAGAAAGTCAAAAGCATTTGGTAGAAAGACTATGGGAAACAAAAAACAAGTGCACATAAATACAATTACAAAAAAGAGAATCAATTTTTTTATCAGTCATCTGGATGATTAAGGATATATCTTATAATTAATTTTAATTATTCATAAATGCATTTGATAGATTTATCTATATACTGTAGCCTATGCACAGATGGTATAGGCCAGTATTCATAGTTACTTATGCAAATGCGCTGAGGCTATCTGCACTGTTCTTGGATGAGCAAAGCTGAGCTGCGATTCATAGAGGTCATTTACACAAATGTGAGATGACCTCATATGTGCTTATTCAGCTGTGCAAATAATGAGATATCAGTGAGGAATGATATAAATCTTCCTGGTAAGTATGCGATAGTGAGGGATGTAGGAGTAGGCGCGGACAGGTAAGTGTGTTACTCAGGGAGGATGTAGGGTTAGGGTGTGGTGTAAGTGAGTTAGGGTTAGGGTGCAGGTAGGGAGTGTGTGGGTGATGAGCGCTTGGCTTGGGGTTTGGGGTGTGTAAGGTTAGGGTAGGGAGGGCAGGTAGGGAGTGTTGTGTGTCGTGTTGTGGGGACTTAGGGTTTGGGGTGTGTAAGTGAGTTAGGGTTAGGGTGCAGGTAGGGAGTGTGTGGTAGTGTGTCGGACCTAGGGGGGTTTGTTTGGGTGTAGTAGGAGTTAGGGTGGGTGTAGGGTAGGGTAGGGTGTGTGTTGGGTGTAGTGGGTCGGTGTGTTTGGTGTTGGTTGGTTTGTGTGTCGGTGTGTTGGGTGTGTGTGGTGTGTTGGCGTGGTGTGTGTGTAGTGTGTGTTGTGGTGTGTTTCTTTGGCGTTAGGGTTGGGGTGTTGTTGGGTCCCAAGTAGACCCAAATCTTCATATGGTAATGAAGTATGCTTTACATCATTTGTGATTCATAGCCAAATTTTTCTGCTTTTCCTCTTTGGTCACAGATGCACATTATAAACAGGAGCCTCAGCAAATCTATCAAAGTTGCAGTTGGTGAAAATGCTTACATTTGTTTCTAGCTTTGCTTTTTCCAGGTCTGAGTTGCTTGTCTTGGCTGGGCCAAACCAATTGCACCCAATAGTGGTTGCTAGCAAAGAAGGTGAAAATATAAGCAAAGGTCTTGAACCACCCACAGCAAAAATAAGTTTCACGGAGAAGACTGATATTTGAAATTCATTCTTCTCCCGATTTTCATTTTTTTCTGGCTTTTTGGCATTTTGTATTTTGAGTGCTTACATTTCAATAGGGAGTCTGTTGTGCAGGTAAAGAGTCGGCATCTAGTCTACAACCATGTTCCATGACATGCAGGTTATTGTTTCCTTTACTATAAAAAAACACACAGAGTCTAATTGATGCATCGATTGATGATGATTTTTATAGACTATGCTGCATGGTGCATGGTCTGCTGTCACTATTCATCTAACATTCTCTCTTCCTAAAATATTGTTTTATTATCTTTTAGAAACGTTGCTCATAGTATTGTTACTTAAAGTAATGCCCGAGTGCTCACTGACTCATGTTCAGTGATGTCATAAGGCATCATATAAAAAATAATTCACATTTTTGTCTGGTTTGATGAATAAGTTATACTTTACCAATTACTAAATTATAAAAAGTAATGAATATCAATTACTTAATTATAAAAAGTAATGAATATTGTCAACAGTGAAATACTTTATGAGTTACTACATTGCAGTTTTAAGGAAGATTAATTATACTTTTTTTATATTATGACATCTCTTTGTTTATTCTGTTGTTCTGCACATCAGAATAGTTTTATGCTGTCATGCACAATAATTTCTGACTTCAGAAACAAACAACAACAACAAAAAAAAAACTATCATCATTGCTGCAGTGAAGAGGGTGAAGTGGCATCTGTATTAGTTTACATGGTAGGATACTCATTTTAATGTGTCATTTGCTTATGATATATTTCTACAGAAAATGTTTGTGCATTATTACTTTTATATTGTAGGTAACTGCTACCTGTAGGAATGGTAACCCATGTAGCATAATTTTTTTGTCTACCTTTCATTGATGGTGTACATACTAGTTTTATGTGATGAAATGCATACATTGGCAAACGTGTTCCCCCAAATGCCCACACTATACATTTCCTATTGGGCAGCCAATGCTTTATGTGTTTCCTGGGGAAGCTGTAAGAAATTCCTGTGCCTGGCTATCCTTTGTAAAGGTATCACTGTGGACCCTTTTTCCTCTGAATGCCTGCCATCATCCTCAAAGTATTCCTCTGGGTTTGGAGATACTGGTGTAGAGGTGGAGGGGTCTTTCTCCATGCTGTCAAATTGTGCTTGACTTTGTGATACACTGTTACTTTCTGCAGAGCTAATAGCATGTTGGTGGGATGAGAGATCCTGCCATTAAACTTGGGGACTAGATGCCACTTTCCTCAGGCTGCCTCTTAAATATAACTATGCTGTCATTATCATCATCAGCAGCAACATCCATTCTGCTGCTGATATCATCCTAAATTTATTGGTATAGTTGAAGTGTTTGCTTGTGATGCTGAGCCTGTAAATAGTTTGAAAACATTAGAATAGGACACTTACCATGCACACTGCCTTCATTTCCATTCTTTGCTCATGTACAAGATTCTGCCAATAATAAATTGTGATGTGTTTAATTATATCATTCCTTGTCAGCATTCAATTCTCTTGATATACATGTGTGCTACAGATATTAAACCAACATTCATGAGCAGATGAGTGTTGCTGATGGTGCAGACATTGATAAGATAGATCAGTGTCCACACCACCTGTGTTTATTCTTGGTCCACCATCTTTTGTGTGATAGTTATCCCCATGGATGGATAGAAGGTATTCCTCATCTGGTGTTAACTGAATAAGATTTGAAGCCCCCTTTTCTCAGTGATATGGCAAATTGCATTCTGCCTGCCCTTGGTTCTAGCACATGCTACAATATCATTTGCCCTTTTACTGTACCGTGCCAATGCTCAATTTCTGCTACCTAATGCATTAATTTCAACAACTACTGATTCCAGACATTGTTCCTCTTTGCTTGTCTGGGACTCCCCCCCTCCCACACACACTTTATGAAAAAATAAATTTCCCATATGTCCTAAGTGCTGCTATGAAAACTTGATTTTCCTCATGGCTAACGTTACCCTTTCTCAGCTTTTCCATCATTACTACATATGCAAAAAAAGGCCAAAGTGACAATACTATTTTGATGTAACTGACTTCTAAAGTACAAAACACTGGACATGTATTCCTGCCACATATGTTAAATAAAAACTTGACTTAACACAAACAATATAATTACATACAGAAATCTCAACATAGGTACACAAAATGATAATATATTAAAGTTGATTCAGGTAATGAATGCAATCACTTTTGTCACAAAAACACCCTTGCCTTTCCCTCTGCCACTGTCATATATTTACAATACTGCCATTTTTTATTCATCACTGTCATTCCAAAATCTCCAGTTCATCTCACATGCCTGTTGATATCATTGGCAATACAGAACTTCAATAGAAAATTACTGCATTTATGCCCATGTTTGCATAGTCAGTAAATTATACAACAGTAATGATCATTTTCTGTCATCAGTAATAATTTCTACTGCTACTGTCATGAAATCCAACTTCCAAATGACATAAAACTAGCAATCGTTCACTGTGATCATAACATGTACATCATTTATGTAAATTCATTAAATATGACCCTTAATTCAATAATGCAATACTATTCTGAAGTGTTTCTTATTAAATTATAGTTTTAAAAATATTTCCTTACTGTAATACGCGTGCGGTATCTTAATGCATTTGCCACCTATCTCGTCTATTAGCAAATTAATATAGCAATGTTCAAATAATGGGCAAACATTCACAGCCATTTAGATTTGTATATGCAAATTATGTTAATTTGTATTCATCTCTATGAATCAGATATCCTGAGATGTATCAGTGAATTTTATTTTTTCAACGATCATGAAGGCGTGGCCAAAGTAACCAAAAGCACGTCCGGCTGACATGGACACACTGTGGAGAGCTATGCAGTTAGCATTGCTCTGCAGCTTACCAAGATTGCCTCAGGAATGCATGAATAGCCCTTCGTTAACCAAAATCAGAAAATAGTTAAAAAAATGAAGTCATCTGAATGTCAAGTTTGCAGCAATCTGAAGTGTAATCCCTGACCATCCATCAATGTGCGTCACACCCCAGCACCTAAAACTAATTATAACTTCCTAATATGTAAAACTAACATACATAATGACATTTATTTCCACCCCCCCCTCCCAAAAGTAAAACTTAAAAGTAAAATTCTGCTGTACTGCATGAGGCATAATGGCATTAGGGTACAAAAAAAATAACCTTTACCAATGAGCATTACCAATAGCAATTATTAATCATATATTTCAATTTTAATCAGTCATAGAAGGGAAAGGTAACTGGTTTCCTTTAAGAAAAAAATATAGAACAAAACAATTTAGGTTAAACTAAACTTGCCAGTAATGTGTTGTAATGCCCCTGCTAGTAAACACGGTTTCATTGATGTCACAACCCACAGGGAGTGGTTCTAACTCTGATTAATATAGACATTCTTGACCATCCCTGACCATATACCTCCCTCATTTTTCTGGCATTTTGAATGATGGCATCATCTGTGAAGGCATGAAGCTGTGCTCCTAGCTGGCCTGACAAGGAAACCACAAAAATATTCTACATTCTCAATTATTCTTGTCAGGTAAAGATCAAGGCATGCATACATCATACAACCCTGACAGGTATAACCATGTCTGGCCAGCAGTGCCATCACCAGCTTGAGGACCTGCAGCAGTGTAGGACTGACCAGCTGGCTGGGTGGGTAGACCAGATAGCGTCAAGAAGGCCAGAGTAGCATAGCATGTTCTTTATGTTCACTATTACATCGAGTCATATTAAGCAGAACAAAAATAACAAACCGACTATACCTGGGCAGCGTGTAACTAAAAACACTAATATTCATCAGAAGATTTAGCCTTTTGTTTCTACAAAAAATGAGAAGGTGCTTCATCAGCAATACAACAGAAATGCAAATTAATTTAAAAGTTTTGAACCTCATTTGCATTTTTTATTTTTATTTTCATTTTATTTTTATTTTTAGTAAGTGTGTTACGATATATATTGATTCTTTTGGCTTAGGTTCTGAACAACTGGTGAATCATTACATTAGACTTTATTGAAATGTATATGTACCTTTGAATCCGAGTATTATTTCCAATATTGCTATTATTCTAATGTACATAAATTATTCATGAAGTGGGGGTTGTGATTGTGTTTTGTACATTCTTTATGCATGTATTTATAAAGTTCAAAACTTTTAAATTGATTTGAAGTTTTGTTATGCAGTTCTGATGAAGGCTCTTATCATTTTCATGAATTGCTGCATTTCTGTGTTTGTGAAAAAGTTTTACCTGAACAGTGTTGCATGCACAGCATAGTGTTTTGAAAACAACAATCCACACACATTTCATACATTTATATTTCTCTTGCATGACAGGGAATACTTGCACAGTATTATACACATTTGTACAGCTATACATATGTAAGGGAAAATAAAAAAAAAAGAAAACAGAAAGGAGTTATCAGGTAGACATGAATGCATATATCACCTAGTGCAAATACAGATGAACACGAATTGCCCTCTCTCTTTTAATTACAGCTGAAAAAGAAACAGAATACAATCACCAACAACAACAAAGAAGAGTAGAAAGGTTGGTTGAATCTTCTAGTAAGTATAGCTGAAGCTCAAGAGAGTTCTGTCTTACTGGTTTGTAATTTATTTTTATTTATTTATTTGACATTTCTTTACCGGGGTAGTCTGACTATGTTTACAGAACCCATTTTCAGCAGAGGCCTTGGGAGAAAAGGTTCACATACAGTACAATACAAATACAGTATAATCCAATACAATAAAAATTACATTAGAAATACTATACAAAAAATAAGTTGAAAGAACAAACTGCTACAAGATGTTCCAATATATTACTATACATCTAGACAATTCTATACACTTAAAACACTCCAGGCAATACTAGTCACGCGCACCATACATGATGTAGATAGTGTCCAAAAAAAACGTACGTAGGTAGTGCAATGTGTAAAATTGACTGTTATAGTACATGAAGAATAGAATGTTAGTTTCAGTTAGGAAAATAGCAGCCAGAAACTTAGTGATGCAGATAGATAGTGAGAGACAGTTAAGAAGAATAGAAGCAATGAAGCTTGAGCAGTAGTTTAAGGATATGGTATAGAAGCAGAGATGGAGTTAGAAGAGCCTTAAGATCTTGCAGTCTGTGAGGGATTGAAATGTGACAGAAAGAGGAAGACCTAAGCATTAGGCAGGCTTTATGCAGGAGCAGATCCATGTATTTTTTAGATGATTTTTTAAAGAGGCTTATATATAAGAGATATATATAATATATATAAGAATCATAAATGAATGGCATTACTCTGTTTTTAACTGATTACTTCTAATAAATACAAAGGTTATTTTAAGCATTGTATTGAATGTATTGTATGTGCATAATCTGAGCGATACACACTCCCCTTGAAGTGGTCACAAGCACTTGGCACATGAATTCATCTGAAGTGTGCATAAGCAGTACTCATATCATTCTTCCCAAGTACACAAGCACTTCCCAAATGACTACTCCCGTTGTATACATACGCACTTCTTTTATACAAGTTTTACTTCAATAAAGATTGTATTGCAATACTTCTACAATGTATGAAATGGCATGTAAACATGATATGTGGATTTATTGTGTATTTTCTCTTTTCTCTCTCTTCACCCTTTTTTCTCTGTTTCTTTTCTTTTCTTTTTTTTTTTTCAAAATGCATTTCTTTCTTGTTTTGTTTCTCACCTTTTTATTTTCCTTTTTTTACAGGTTCAAATCCCTCAGGAAGAGCACATACCTCTCAGGCTAGGGAATAATTCCCCTCTTCCCATCCAGGGATGTCCTTGCAATGTCAGGGTGGAGGCACGAGTACTGCCAGCACCCTGGCACATGGCAACCTGGCAAGCTTCACCGAAATGGGGCTTCTGAGCTTTGTAGAGGATGCATTGGTGGAGGTAATGGACAGGAGATTTCAGCCAGCTGAAGTCTCTCTTTAGTATGTGGAAGACACTCTCTCCCAGTTTATACTGAGCACAGCACCATCAAAGGTCCGTACCCCCTCAACATCAGGGTCTTTATCTGCAACATTACCAGGCAGTGGGCATGTTAGAGGCTATGTGGGCTGGGAATCCTGCTGGCACGTCCTCTGCAACACTACCAGGCAGTGGGCATGTTAGAGGCTATGTGGGCTGGGAATCCTGCTGGCACTTCCTCTGCAACACTACCAGGCAGTGGGCATGTTAGAGGCTATGTGGGCTGGGAATCCTGCTGGCACTTCCTCTGCAACACTACCAGGCAGTGGGCATGTTAGAGGCTATGTGGGCTGGGAATCCTGCTGGCACTTCCTCTGCAACACTACCAGGCAGTGGGCATGTTAGAGGCTATGTGGGCTGGGAATCCTGCTGGCACCTCCTCTGCCCTGCTTCCCGTACCCTTTCTCCTACACTGTCTTACCTCTTTCCCACCCAACTCTCTACTCTGATGTAAAAAAGTTTTAAAAAATGGGGGATTTATCCCCCATCAGAAACATAGTGCCCATCCTCTCTCACCATCTGGAGTGCAAACCCTCTCTATGTTTCCTTGTGTATTTACCTCTTTCTTATCTTCCCCTTTTCAATCTTTCCTAAATTCTTTAATGAAACCATCAGGGCAGCTGCAAAAGGATAGCCCTACATAAAACTTTATAAATCCCTTTTCTTTTTAAAAACAAATCAGTTCTAAGCACTGCACAGTCTGCAGATTTCTTTAAATGTTTTAAGCATGACTGCACTTAGGCATACTCACCTGCAGTATTCCAAAAATAAAAAAGTAACATTGACTGTCAGGCTTTGATGAAGTAATTTGCAACTTTCTAATGTCAAAGTTTAAACATTTTACTCTTTTGCAAGAAGTGGCTGTGTTTTCAAAAAAGACTTTGCTTTTTCTTATTTATTGCAAATTACTTTTGTTGACATTATTTGCATATCCCTGTATGCAAATAGTCCACTATTCACAGATAACGTTAAGTCATTTGCAAAGCCCAGCACTATGAATAGCAGCCATAGTGAGTTGTCTTTTCAAAGCCTAATGTACTTAGTTTTAGGCCTACAGTTATTGTGACAGCTAAGTTAGATACACAGGTGTATGAACTAGTATGAATTCATTTTATATCAGGAGCAGTATTGTAAATACATTTACAATGTGTTGTTATTTTTTTATTAGAAGCACTTGATGCTCTACAAATATATATATATATATATATATATATATATATATATATATATATAGTTTTTATTCATCACATTAAGTTTTCAGAAATAAATAATGAGAATAACGCATTTAAATGACAGCAGCAGAAGTCTGCATGATAGTGAGAGATCAAGACTTAAGAAAAATGAAATGTGAAAATAATAAATAGGTTATTACAAAGTCGGAGTATGTTCTTAATTCTCTGATGTTCTAGTACCTTGGAAGGCAATTAAAAGAGAAGCTATGCAGGTTAAAAATTGCATACAAAGTAGAAGTATGAACTACAGAGAATACTTCATAATATTTAGACTGGGAATATGCTATGCAAAATGAATGGAGTATTTGCTTTTTGTGGTCTGTGATAACACTGGAAACTTAGTGACAGACTACAGCTACCAACCTTAACAGAAAAAAATATTAAAATTACAGATTGTTAATTTGTAGAAAACATGGCTCTGCTCATGATATTGCACATACAATAACTGCTAAAGTTGTGTAAGTATTATTTTACATAAATAATCATATGTACCACTACTGTTTGTAAGAGCAATCAAGATCTATAAAAGTATGGATTTCAACTGGAGTTTCTTTTAACTGTAAACTCACAAATAGTCATATTGTGGACATAGCTATATTTGCCTACAACATTAGTAACTCTTCCAAAGTATGGATTGCAGTTCCCATTAGAATAATATTACAATGCTGTGATCCTGTGTGTCAACCATACAAAAAACTGTCACTCTTAAGTGACTGGAGGAAGTGGAATGCTGTCAGACGTGTTCCATAGATATTATGGTGTGAGCTGAGGAGATGGGGTGCTGTCAGGGGTGCTCCATATCTATATGGAATGTGGAAACACTGGTGAAGAGTAGTCTTAAAAAAAAACTTCTTATAAAAATAATAGCCTTATTTGACAGAAGCGACATTTCAGTACTGACTACATGGAGTAAAGTCAATGAACAGTGTCAGTAAAGCATGTGAAACAACTTTTTCTAAAAAAATAAATAAATAACTAAGACATATGCTGCTTGTAAATTATAATGCATTTCTTGTGCATATTATGCAGGATGACCTCACAATTTTAGGATCTAGTAAGAAGAACACAGTGGTGGAATCTGGAGCTGGGAATAGTCACTATTTTTTTACAATTATTCCTTTCCAAATGTTTTGTGTCATTGTAAGGGGGGGTTCAATTAAAGTCAAGGGACAATCTCCCACATGATGACAGAAGAAGGTAAATGCTACAGCAGTACATTTTCTGTTTTTGATTCTTTACATTTTTTTGGTTGCATCTCTGCACCTTCCTTATCCATTTCCATTAACTCATAAGATACGTCGTCACTGAAGTCCAGCTAACAGCTAACTTGCCTTCTCTTAAAGTTTGATAATCCTTCATTTCAAATACTTGTGGGGGTACACCCTATTATGTGGGTAATTTCATTAAAGGGGTGAATAGGGAGCAATTATTATTTATAACAACAAAGCAAATAATGCACAGGGTTAGTCCAGTGTTACATGTATCAAGACACTGAAAATTAATTTGATCCTTTATATTTAAAATTGTACATATTTTTTCTAGTTTTGCTTGTGCTTTATTAGGAAGAGCTTTTTTGCTTAGTGAGTAAATGCCTATGGCATTTCAAAATTATTACAATAGAATAATTATTTTAATACATAAATTAGTTTTATTAACATTAGTCTACTTATGTGATAAAAAGAAAGTAGAATGTATGCGCTTCCTTCTTGCTTATTGTGAAATGATATGCTAAGACAACTTGACTGATGCATTTCTTATTTATACGTTGGTTTTCTAGTTATTTCCTTATTTAGAATCAGAAATAATCAGACATTGTTGCTTGTGCTCTGGAGTGTGCGTAGTTATTCCCAACGATACAATACCTGTAACAAATGTCATAAAACCACAAGTCCTGTACACTGTGAAGATAAAGGTATAGGCTACTGCTACAGATTACAGAAAACCTTAACCGGTATCAAGTGTTTCTACAAAGCTAGGAAAAATGGCATTTTTCTATTGTTGAATTGTAAGATAATTTAACAAATATATAGACTTGTATTTCCTCAGGTAGAGTGTAGTTTACCTTAATAACCTCCTAAACATAATTCCATGGAGGCAATATTTTACTAGGGGAAACATCTTTTGACTTGGTTCATGACTGTGTGTGTGTGTGTGTGTGTGTGTGTGTGTGTGTGTGTGTGTGTATATATATATATATATATATATATATATATATATATATATGTGTGTGTGTGTGTGTGTGTATATATATATATATATATATATGTGTGTGTGTGTGTGTGTGTGTGTGTGTGTGTGTGTGTGTGTGTGTGTGTGTGTATATATATATATATATATATATATATATATATATATATATATGTGTGTGTGTGTGTGTGTGTGTGTGTGTGTGTCTGAGTGTAGGTGTGTTTCTGTGTATGTACGCACCCATGTGCCCTAGCATAAGAACTGCCTATATGAGTGTCACTCACTCAAGAATGATAATTTGCATGACCAAGTGCATGTGTTATATACCGACACCATAAATTAATAAAATCAAATATATAAATATATATGTGTACTTAAGAAAGACAACAGCATTGAAATAAGCCAGAAAATATTTCCAAATGTGAAAAAAAAGGCCATAGTCCTTAGTTGTGAAGGCTACAATTAATAATTACTGGATATTGCAGTTGAAATCAGGCATGTAATTATGTGCAGCAAGAATGGGGTATGTCAGTGTGGTTTCATAATGAGTTACAGTTCTTTGGTCAATTTATAGGCCTGCCAGACTGATTCGGCAGTGGCTGCAAAGATACTTTTTTTTCCTTGTAGTCTCAACCTCATATGATTAGGTCATATGTGTTTTATGATTTGTTTTGGTCACCAGTATTGTTTCCCACATACGTTTTTAAGCTAATAAACAATACTATACAATACACAAACAATAACAAGGAAACAGTCTGTCTTCTATTACCTGTTCTAAATCATGGAAAAATATTTACTACTATATTTAATTTTACATTCATGTTCTCAATATTACTGTTTTATGAACAAAACATTTTAGATTTGTGATTTGAAATATTGCCAGCTAATAAGAGTCACAAGTTGAATGAACAATCATTCATGCATTATTTCTCTCCTACCAATTTACTTTAAAACATATTTACTGAAAAAAGCCATAGTAAAAGGAGTCTGGATTCTTTAAGGTACAGTTTCAGATCTAAGGTCATCAAGAGGTAAAGACAAGTATTAATACATTAGTTGACCTGTCACAGGAATTCCAGATAAAACCCCAGAAGTTGAGTCAGAGATAATCACAAGATCTGGAACTGTACAATAACAAACTGTCCATATATCTACCTGTCAACCCTCTTCCTCTTGGGGAGGGACAAAAGGTCATTGAAATGGCTGCTTTCCATCAATGTCTTTTTTTGCAGAAGTAAAATGAGGTGTCTGGAGAATCTGCTACAGACCCTTAAACTCTTCTGGAGTTTTATATTAGCTGAAAATCATAAAAAACTTTTAACATTTCCTTACTGCTCCCTCTCACTAGATTTTACTATACTGTATGATAAAGAAAACTGTGTCAAAATAACTGATGATCTCCTATTTTTCTGCACAAGTTATCATCATAAATTAAAATAAAAGCTTAAGAGTTTCAGAAGACATATGTTTATATTACCTGTTGGTTCGAGCTTTTCTGAGCACAGATGTTAGAAGTAGTATGGAAAATAAATGAGACTAATTACAGTTTCATGATCATTTCTCTTTAATTCAGATGCATGCAGAAACACACTTGTTTTTGACCAATGAAAGAAAGGTTTTAGTACTAGCAGTAGTTATAGCACTAGTGTGTGTGTGTGTGTGTGTGTGTGTGTGTGTGTGTGTGTGTGTGTGTGTGTGTGTGTGTGTGTGTGTGTGTGTGTGTGTGTGTGAGAGAGAGAGATTAGTGACTAATTAGGATAATGCTATTGATGTAACAATATCAATTTGGTTTATGTAAAGACATTCAGATTGTTAAAACACAATATTCACTTAAAGCAAAACTATTAGGCAGTGGTATTGTGTAACACATATGCCTACTGTTATATACTGTAAAACTGAAAGAGAAAAGCAGCAAGTATAAGCAATAAATCAGATACCTGCATGGGATATACATGTTTGCCACTGGCCGTGTTACACTCATCACTATTTGTACACATATTTTCATGACATTTATGAAGTTCTAGTTTTAGAGTGATGCCATGTTAGTTTTAATGCATTCTTGAATCATTCACTACACTGAAAACACAAATAGTACCCAAGTACTTAAATAGCTTCTATATCTTAAACAGGTTTCTGTTACTAATTGGCCAAAGTATTACCAAGGATAGTTTTGTGTTGTGGAGCTGTTCAACATTAAAATAGCTCGCAAAGTATTGCAAGCAACAGCAACAACATTGTTAGAAAATTGCTTAATGAATAATACAACTTTAGCACAATTAGGTATTATTATAATATAAACTGTAAATACTTGACATATTTAATTTATCCAGAAGCCTAGCTATTTGGGAAATGTCTGAGGCAAACTGTTTTATTTAGCATCCCTTTCTAGTATATTAGTCTTTAAGACTCTTTATTTTTTATCTACATTTTCTTTTAACTTTTTCCTCTTGTAACTGAGTTTTGGCCTACTGTCAAGATGTATGTTGTGCATGTAATATTTCTGTACATTTTGCCACACACAATTGCTGTATATACACATACTGCATAAAAAGCATACTATTCCTATGCACCGTTACCTATTAAACCTGCATACATTGTGCTCCACCTGTTAGATCTGGTTTCATAGGGAATCATTGAGAATAAATTAAATGGGACAAAAAAATCAGTTCAACCTGTTCAGTATGTCATAACCAAAAATAATATACAGCAACTAAATAAAAATATTCAAAGTGCTCTGTGACCCACTGCACTCCATAACATCTCTATATATTAATGTCAAGGTAACATAAAACTGGCATAAATAACACAATAAATGAAACAGAATCCCTTTTTACTGTGTCACCTGAACTCAGAGTTAGTATTCTCCAACACTTTGTACAACAAACCAACAGATGACGCAAGGAAGTATCAGCATTTTTTCCAACCTTTTAATACTATACTTGGATTTATGGAATGGGATTAGAACCTCAATTTTTCTGCACTACTAGCATCAACTATATGATAAGCTATTATATGGCGTTCTTGGCCTTGTATCTTTGCAGGTGTGTGTGTGTGTGTGTGTGTGTGTGTGTGTGTGTGTGTGTGTGTGTGTGCGCGTGTGCGTGTGTGTGTGTGTGTGTTCACCTGCTTTCAGAGTTTTAAAATTCTAGCAACTCCATATCAATCATATTCTACTTCTGAAATTCTACAGTCATTCTTATTCATATTTCCTTCTTAAGCTCTGTCTCAGCTTGTATAGTGAAGCCAATCATTAAATCCTTTATTTACTTAAAAGTATATATTTAGAATTAACTTTACAGCTACAAATACAAATGCATTAATGAACGCCAGTCAACGTAGCTTTTAATTGATTTGTATTAGTTTTAGAAGATTTTCTGTTTAACAACTTTTAAGTAAATAAAATGTTGATAGTTACTCATTTTTAATTGAATTCACTGTTTTGAATTCTTAGTTTATTTAATTAATACAGTTAAAACAGATTTTATTATCGTTTTGTGTTTTTAGTAGGAATATGTCTCTGGGTAGACTGGCTATACACATCTGCACGTAATTCAAGGCAAGCTCTGCAAAACCCGTAACCATTGTAGAAAAACGTTAATAGCCTGCTCTGCGCTGTCCACTTCTTTCCACTTTGAATTATCATTATTATTATAAAGGACAAAGACACGTGAACGCAGGCATGATGTAATACCTTTTATTGGATAAACATATGCTTTGCAATTACTGAAGCTTCCGGGCTGACATTACACCTTTCTCAGAAGGTAAGTTACTGATGTTAAATACAGTGCTTAAATATCCACATGTGCCTAGAAAGGAAGTACATCATTTATTCCATATTGCAAAACCTATGTTGGTCCACTAAAAGATATGATATCACATCTGGGTTCCAATGTCCATGGCTTTTCTTAATTTCTTTTCTTACATCACTTTCCCAAGGAACTGCGGTGGTGGTGCTGCGGTAGCGCTGTCGCCTCACAGTTAGACGTTGCCCGTTCGATTCTCAGTTAGATCGTCTTCTGTGTGGCGACATGCGTGAATGGGTGTTCCTTCATTGAAGGTTGTACGTTAGGCCTGGCAAGCCAGCACGTAAAAAATCTACTGCCAATCATTAGTGGACCGGAGTTCCCCTGTGGCGACCCCTAACCGGGAAAAGCCGAAAGACACAAACAAACATCACTTTCCCAAGGGATTCACTAAAAATTTAATTTGATCCACAATATTCCCAGTCAAAACTTGTATATAAATAGAAAAATAATTTATTTTCCCATATTTAAATTATATGACCAAAGCTGATCTTGAAAATTATTTAAAAATTAATCTAGTGCCTCATAGAACTGCATATAATTACCTACTAAGAAATGCATACCTTTGTAGCCCTTCAGGTAAGTCTACTAGGTGAGTTAGGGTTGATTGAAGTGATCAACTTTAATTCAAAATTTGCTAAACTTTAACAGAGGCTGATCTGACACATGCCTGTCATACACAAAAGTGTTAAGGCGTTACTATCTCTTTATCTAGAATCATTGTTTACATCTTTACGCATTCTTGTTTTCATATTGTTTCAGGAAGTAATGGTCAGATGATCTGTTTATATTACAGCCATTTCTTTCACTGATATCTAATCTTTGACATTCACTTGGATTGGCAGGCACTCCATGTTTGACTTGCATCTGCCTTTGTGCTAATATGTACTGTTAATGTCTTTCTGACATTATACTTTTAACCTCACAATCACATTTTTATCTATATTTATATATCCTGGGAAGCATTTTATTTATGCTTTCACTTATTGCGTATGGGGAAAATTGGGTTATATTAGTACTATGAAACTGCATTACAAAGTCTAGCACACTGCATTATAATACATTGCATTAGAACAGTCCACTGAGTAGCGTACAATGCACGTGTTTATTTTTAAATTAAAATATAATTGATATACAAATATGTATTATAGTATAGTTTGACAGGTGGAGTTTTTCTGTTTTAAAACAAACATCAACTGCTATATGAATGTTAACGTTAACTCTACTTGAATTCAGCAGATATGTATGAGCATCACAGTTGTGCGAACATTTTCAGAAACAATAACGTATGCTGTTATGTTCATAAAATAAATCCCGATAAGTACAATATATTAAAAAGGAGACCTGGCTCTTTTGAAGTTATTGCACATGATGTGTCATTCATTTTGCTTCTGCTTTGTTTATGGAATATGCTGCAAAGAGCATTGAAATTATTCTTACATTTTAATTTGAGGCATGCATGATTTCCAGTTGTGAATGTTGCAGAATGTACATGAAGAATGTGTGTCACATTTAATTGTGTAGCAGCTATAGTAAAAATAACAGAATTAGTGATATGTTGACCTTGCAGTAGTGCCATAGGTCATATCATAGCAGTTAAAGTGATATTACAACAGTTCACTTTTTGTTTTACCTCCAGGGCACTGGTTGCAAACAAAAAGTGAAATAAACTCAAATTTTATTTATTTATTTCATTATTTATTTACTTTTTTTGATCGGGGTAGCCTGAATGGGCAAAACAAATTTTAAGTGGAGGCTGGGGAGAAAATGTATTGTCATTTCAGAAACAATTTATGCATAACAAATAGGGCCAAATAACAAGATTTCCACATTAGAGTACAAACTCCATTATATCACGTTACAGGTTTTAGAATTTCAGAAACAATATTACACATATCATTATGACTGTACAAAGCAAAAATGATGCATTAGATTACATATAATTAAGTCACTGAGTTTTTATACATACTTAAACAGGTTTGGAAAAAAAGTAAATGGGATTGAATGGTGAATCAGTGGTTAAAGAGGAGTTGGAAATAGTTATTAATGACTAAGTGTAAAGGTGTACGGGATAAAGTTGTGATTAGGGACAGTTGTGATATAGATAAAGTTGTACTGATAGTTTGAGAGGCATTTGTGTTCCTGAGACAACACTCTTTATATTATTGTTGCTTGTAAAGTATATTCCTACAGAAATTCTGGCTAACCATCCTGTTTCAGAGTGCTGCAGAATTTCATCTTCTTCAGTTCCTGTAATGTCTGATTAAATGAGCTGTTCCAAAACTGTTTTTTGTGAGTCTTGCTGTGGCTTTTCTAATTCTTTGCAGTGCATGTGTGTGTGTGTGTGTGTGTGTGTGTGTGTGTGTGTGTGCGCGTGTGTGCGCGTGTGTGTGTGTGTGTGTGTGTGTGTGTGTGTGTGTGTGTGTGTGTGTATGTGTGTGCATCCATGTGTGTTGTTTTTGGCAGTGCACTAAAATTTCTTTTTGCCACAGATACTGGTGCATAACGAAGAATCAGGCTTTTCACTCTGAAATTAGAATAAAAGTGGACAGATTTATTGTGATACTGAACATGCTTTGAAAAGGGCTGTATACTCACATATTTTTCTATCTATCCATCTGTCTATTTAGATGGCTGTTCTAATTCTCACACACAGACACTAATACATAAGTGCCTGGGTGCCGAGTATGAATATCAGACAGATGAACCTGGCTATTAGTAGACCTATAATTTAAATACACTACTAGGGCAGATTAAAGGCAATGCAGTTCACTTTATTGAAGGAGTAATATGAATTCAGTCATTGCAGTATCGCCACAAAAATCTAAGAACTGCTAATAAAAAAATAGCATAATATTTTGATTCTGCACTGGTTCAGTATTTCAGTTGAAAACACAGAAGTTATAATTGTCCAGTGGGCAAGCACAATTTGGCCTATACATAATTCATTAACTTTGTTTTCTTCCTCTAGCATCCTGATTTGTTGTTAGCCAATGGCTGTTTACTCTCTCAGTATCAACCAATTAGTGCATTCAATGATTTTCTTTGGGAAAAAAATATAATTTACTGGAGCTACTACAAGCCTCTCCAGTGATAGCTACTACAGAAATACTATCAGGTCTGGGTCTAGGAAGGTCTTGGTCACGAACTGCAGCTAAGACAAGAATTTCTAGTATATTTTAAAAACATTTTAAAGCACACTGGTGGCAGAATTCTTAGAAATCTCCCTCTGGTTTAAGGGCATGAGGGTGTACTTTTTCTAAAACTACAGGGCTTTGAAAAAATAAATATAAAAAACTCAGAATATATTAATTTGGATTAACTGCTACTCTGGCCTCAAGAGACAGATTTAATTAATTCCATCTGTTAAATTCATGTGGCAATATTCACAACATTGTCTAGAACTAGATAGGGCTGACATGCAGTCAAAGCCAATGTTTAATGGAGTGCATATTATGTTTATGAATATGGTGGGCAGTGACTTTCTTTACTGTATGCTTCTGATTTGCTTTGTGAGAACTTGTGACAAATGATTAAAACTAGTTTCAGAGAACTGTAGCTCTGTAGTGAGAAAGAAGCATATAGAACATCAACGTAATGATGGTCTATGAAATCTGAAACAGAACCTTAACTATTTAGAGTATTTTCATAAATTGATGAATATCTGGAGTTGTATCAGCAGCAGCTTGAGTCCTAGATGTGAATCATAGTGAATTATGGGTAGAGATGACTGACATTTAAGGGGATGTCAGTGTGGACTAACTGCAACAAAACATAATCGTTTATATCCCACATAGCATGCAATTTAAGATGTTGCACACAGCTGAAAATGTCTGTTGAACATCAACTGAAAACAATCAAATGGAAGTCCATGTGCCCCAAGAATCCATTCATTAAGAATAAGTGTGTATGAGGGTACACCACAGAAATGGAAAACGAGGTAGATACCTTTATGAATATCCCAATGCAATACATGTGGAGCCTTTAATGGTATCAGCCCAAGGAGCAAAGACTTCCACACTGGATTTAAAACATTTAGGGGTTGTTAGTGAGTAATGTTCCTTGGATGTGGCAGTTTCTGCAGGTGTGGCCCACACACAGATGTTACAAGAGTTACACAAAG
This sequence comes from Protopterus annectens, assembly GCF_019279795.1. Lineage (NCBI taxonomy): Eukaryota > Metazoa > Chordata > Ceratodontiformes > Protopteridae > Protopterus > Protopterus annectens. The sequence goes on from NC_056737.1 coordinate 247,536,276, forward strand.
GTTCCTGCAAACCATTTGCATCAGTTAAGATAATGCTACTGTAAGAGACAGGTTAGTAAAAATAGTGGAGACTCACATGCTTGTAGTAAAAAAGACATTTATTATGCAAAAGGATTTCCATATACTGTCTTTGTAAACAGCACACTCCTTATGTAAGCTCCTTTGGGTTTATCTGGCTCAGATGGAAGACTGCGCAATCTTATAAAGTCAAACTTGAACATCTTGCCTTACCAGTGGCATAGAATGATAAAGCCCTGACCATGGTCCAAATGACAGATGTTTGATTATTGTTTTGGACACTTCACAGTGAGGCAGGGAGGATTTTTTTATCCTGGGTGGGTGGGAATGTACTTAGCATTTCTCTATAGCTCTGCTGAAATTCTACTATCTACTTCACAGGTTACAGTACACGCACATTGCGGTCCATGACTACCTTGCTTTAACTCATTCTCCACTAAGTGTCACTAATGATGAAGAGACAGCCATGTCTCTGCCCCCAGGATGGACAAACAGGCTTCAGCAATTTATCACACCTCAGTGGCTGGGTTCTCCTGCACTCAAGCTGATAATCAGACATGGGTTGTTTGTGTTGTAGTCAGACATTTGACCTTCTCTGCTATGGAGCTGGGAAATGAAACAATGGTAAGCTTCGTGTTTTAACTTAATCATTCCTAAAATGTATAAAAACTAGCATTCATTCCTAAAATGTATAAAAACTGGCACTAAGATACAGGGCATATATCAAACATGTATACCTTGGTACTACTTCTGCTTGGAAGTTTGTTCGCAGGCAGGCATCTTTCTTTTGAAAAGATATTTTATGATGTTGGGGATTTAGCAGGACCACAGCAAACTCATATTCAACATTTGACTTCTTAATGTTTGTCCTATTTCTAATGTGCCTTAGAAGAAATAAATTCAAGAAATTTACATTTCAAGAGCACACTTTATTTGAAATTTATCAAAATTATGCAGACAACCTTGTTTAAGCTTAAATATATCCACCCACAATCTTATATACTGCATTTTTTATTTTTAGTATCTAATTTATTTCTCTTAGTTTTAAATATAGTTATTCTATATTGTTTTCATATTGTAAAGACCTGCAGTACATCTCAATGTTTTATTTAGCTTTTCAGCCCATAATGTCTATGAGTCTCAGGGCATTACTGAGTTCAACTCTTGGCATTTATCTTTAGTATGTACGTAGTTAATGGAAAAACTCATCTGCCTCGAGACAAGTAATTTTATAATGAAGTGCTGGAAAATATATATGATAGTGTACCACATCTACTACAGTTTGGCATTTCCATACAGAAATAGTATGAAACAGCTAAGTGTTCTTGTTAGGTTTCTTTTCCATTTAACCCTTGAATTGTTGCAGTTCATATCGGATATTTAAGCCAAGTATGTAAAAGCATTTTGATGGCTTGTCATTTGAACTGTTTACACTCTCTACAGGGACACATGACTACATGAAGAATAAGGGTAGCCTCCAACTCCATAGACAAGAAGACTGATTTAACATGATAAAACATGCTATATTGGTTGAGACATTTGCTTGGATGTATTTATTTATAGAGCCTGCCTACTCTACTCTCAAATCATGTGCTAGAAATTATCATCAGTGTGGACAAAGATGACAAATGTAGACTTTGCGTTCATTTACCTTCACCTCATCTGAAATAAATGAAATAGGATCTACTTCAGTTATAGAATGGACATTTCGTCTTACGAAGAAAAATCTTGCAATCATCTAGAAGTTACTTCAGTCTGTCTTTCTCTTAACTGATTACTCTAGTAAATGCCGTTTTCTATTTTTTTCAGTCAAAGGTTAAGTAGCACATAAAAATAAATGTGTTAAAGATGATATCATTAATGTGTCCTGCAAAATGGGGAGGGGTATATGAGGCAAATGGTTTACATTCAGTTTATACTTAGCCCTTGTGGGGAGGTTTTGTCAAGGAGCTAGTATAACACTGTATCAGGGCATAGTTAGCCCCCCAGTAGGGGGTGGGGTTAGGCCACACCAAAAAATGCTTTCAGGCCTGACAGGATGATGCCCCCCCCCACTTTTTGTAGGGGATGAATGGATGGGAACAGCTATTTATACCTGTGAGGAATGAATGGGCCTACAAAATATGGGGAGCTGATGGAAGCTGGCAGTGCGGTACCAAATAAAAAACCAATTAAAAATATATTCTTAAAAGGTTATTCTATCCTTTTTTAATAAAATCTACCAGATTTGGTTTTGTAATAAAGATTCTTTTAGCCTAGTGACGTCAACTCTAATAAATTATCTTACCATCTAAAGAAACTTAAGATTTTGTTATGAAGATATCAAAGTGTTTTGAGACTTTCCAAGTTTTGGAAAAGTCTCTAATGTTACCTCCATTACCAGAGGTTAATAGTTTCTGAAGCATCAATATCAGCATTGCTAAGAACTTTACCAAACAATGTGGATGCTTATCAGAATTTTATAAAAATCCAGTGATGCAATTAAACCAAGGAGCAGTACTTTACATCATAAAATGAAGAGTTTTTATTACTTTCAGCAATGTGGTTCTAATCTGCTGTTTGTTGCCAAACAGCATTTGGTGGTAAGGTATTCTACCCACTTCTGAGCTGGAGTACCTTCTGTGTGCAGTATGAATGTCCTCCCAGTGGTCAGTCTGGTTTCTCCAGAGTACTTCAGCTTCTTCCACATACCAGTGACACATAGGTAGACTGGGAACTCTAAACTGCCCATAGGTGAGCATGCACAGTGTGCGTGTGCGTGTGTGCATGTGTGTGTGTGTGCGTGTGTGTGTGCGTGTGTGTGTGTGTGTGTGTGTGTGTGTGTATGTGTGTGTGTGGGTGGGTGAGTGTGTGTGTAAGCATGCACATGTGTATGCATGTTAAGAAATAAAGGCCTAGAGATCTATTACTTTTGTAGTACGCCCTGCGGATGGCATTAGCTTTTTATGGGGGGGGTCACCATACAAGACTGCTTTTCAGTTTATAGAATCCTACAGACCACCCTCTCAAAAAAGTCAAGAATCCAATTTTTTTCCTGAAAAATGGAGAGAACATGAAAATCTCTCTCACCGACATATATTATATTTTCAACTCTAACTACACAAACATTGACTGGGAGCACTACTCAAGCCCCAGCACCTTAGCCCAATGGACAAATTATGTCACCACTCCCACAAGAGGACAAAATATACTACCTGATCATTCAGCACCATGGGGGACTCTCTGCTCCACACCAGAAGTATATCCCCATTGGTAAAATCAGACCATAAATTTCATTCATGGATGTCCATCGACCCCACCCCAGCCCAGAAAAAAAAAAAACAAAAAAAAAACTGCAACAAGCGAACTTCTCACTTCTCAAAGGCAAGATCCTTTCGGGCCAGGGCCCCACAGTGGAAACTACAAACTCAAGGAGAATCCTATATAAAATGCATTCATCTACGGACATCTAAGGAATGCATGGATCATGCTATCCCAAACAAAACCAAATCACCATCCAGTCCAGCATCCAGTCTCTGGTGGACCTGCCATAATAAATAAATACTACAAAGAAGGGAAGGACTAGGAAGCTACAGATAAAATCAAATTAAAATCCAAAATCTTAATCTCAGTACTAGCAAAATAGCAAAAACTCAAAAAAAAATATCCTCCAAGGCCAGACAAAAATTGCACAAACATCAAAGACAATCACAAGGCTTTCTTTTTTTCAATTATGTTAGAAACCTGATGCAACTCCCCAAAAACAATTGAACCTACCAGACTTGGCAAAAAATACATAAACACAACAATCCCAACAACTTACGCAGACAGTGCAAACCGGAAGTTCAACAGGTCCAGTGCTCTCCCCTCCCCAAAAGAGGCAAGAATGCTCCGCGAAGGGCTGCCTCCTCTCAGGTTAAATGCTCTGCTGTCAGCTGAAAGAATGCTGCCTCTCAAGCACCAAAACTGAACTACACCCACCAGGTTGACTAACATGAACTACAAGAGGAACTAATCCTCAAACAGAATACAGCTCAACAGCCTCAACCTCACAGGAACAGCCCTCCTGGCTGAGAGTGCAGCGCGTGCCAATAGTCTTGACTAACAGTCCCGGGAGCCTGCCTGGATAGAGTCCCATGGAGCCTATAAAGCCCATAAGCCCTGAGAGGGATAGACATTGGGACCTATGGAAACAAAGACATTGGAACAAAAGACACTAATTGACTACCTAGTGAGATCTCCTACGGATTTGATTGCCTTTTGGCAGAGAAGTGCCCTGACATGCCTAAGACTTTTTGGACCCAGTCCAAAGCCATAGAGCTAAGGGCTCACAGGCCAATCCACATATCTGACCTGTGCAAAGCAACTCTTCATAGATTATACTTTTCATCATCAAGAAACCCAACAACCAGCTTAAATATGCCTATCACAGGGTGAGGGGTCGCAAACTTGCTCAAAGACAGAACCCAGTGAGTTGTGTCATGGCAGAACTCATGACTCGAGAGGTCTGGTGTGGTGTCTGGCAGGTTTTCTATACTGGACTCACAAGGCTCGATATGGACTTTTCAACGAGCAAACATGGGATCTATATTACTCACTGGGTCCACCGCAAACTGGAAACTCTGGTCTCACCAAGAATCAACATCCACTCAACAAAAACATCCATTGAAAGGTCATGCAGTGACAGATAAATGTTAAAAAATGGTTTAAAAAAAATGCAAAAAAACAATGCCCTGCTAACAAATTTGTACCAAAAAAACCTAGTAACAAGTGACCCCTTATAGCCACCCAGATAGGATAGTGATGCCCGAGGACCAGAGAAAAGTAGTAAAGCCATGGAACCCAGAGACCCACCTCATCCTCACAAGACCAACCATCTCAATTACAGCATCACACACTCATCACATCATAGACATCTAGATCAAGTCAGGATACTCATCCTGGGTCATCCCCATCTCACCCCCAAACATGAGCAGCCATCAAGACACCACCCCTAATTAGAAAGACCCTAAATATTACTCCAAAAGTATCTCACCAAAAGGAATAGGATCAAAAGTCAGCCACTATCACCAAGTTAAAAACTACTCAAAAACTCATCACCTATGTCAAATATGTGCTAAACTATAAACAAATCCAAAGCTGCGTCAAATCCAATAAATCTAAATCCCTTAGAGCCACATGCTGGGGACTTGAAACCTCAGCACAGAAAATAATAGAACTTGGCTGGAGGACAGGTTGTTCACCCAGAGGCGAATCTCTTCAAGAGAATCTCGATAAGTGGATGGGGTATGCGTAGGTTTGTCCCAGGTTGCCCTCGTGTCACTATTAGACAGAGTAGAGGCAACCCAAAAAGGGCACAAAAACAGCAAAATCATACACAATCAGCAAGTAAGAATCTAGCTAGACGATATAATTGCCCAGGCAGATAGTCCCAGAGAGAACCTATGAACCTATGAACCTATGATTTGAGAGCATAAGATGGATGGAAGGTATTCTACTGATGTTAGAATTATCACAGTTTCAAATACACATTTATTTTGTAACAAATGAAACTTTATTATTTCAGAATCTTGTTAAAGCAGCTGATTGCCTTCATTAAACAAAGACGTACTGCCTATCGGGAGTTCCAGTTTGGTGGATTTATTACTCTTACTCTGTCAAATTTTCTCTTCTCTACTTAGATGTTATTTGTCTTGACAGTTTTTATAGTACTTTATACTGGTGTTTTTACATTTGTTTTCTAGTCATTCCATTATATTTTGTAAACTCATCTTCCAACTGCCTTTATTTGCAAATATATGACTTTCAAAGCGTTCACCCTGCTTTATAATGTCTGGTTCTGAGATTCTCACATCAAATGCTATAATCCTTTCTATATAATATCTTCCTAAAGACATAGGTGCATAGGTGTAGATCTTGAAGGCAAGGTTTCATGCTTGAATAATAAAGAACTGAAGGATTTAAAAGATAAATATTTGCTTTAGTATTATTCCTACTAACAGTTTTAGTTTAACATTTGTTAACCAGGAATGTCTGACTTGGAACAAAGTCAATTTTCAGCAGAGGATGGGGGGAGAAACACTCCAGATGCATGTCTTTGTAATGTGGGATGAAACTGGAGTACCCAGAAGAAACCCACATGAACGTAGGGAAGACATGCAGACTCCACACAGGAGGTACTCCAGCCAAGAATCAAACCAGAGAACCTTTTGCTGTGAGGCAACAATGCTACCGCTGCACCACTGCGCCGTCCAAGTCAAAACAAGGTGCACAAGACCTACATGTTGTCTGATATGTTTTATGAAACCATATTAGTTTCTACTATTTTTCATAAAATAAGTCTATTTTCTGCAGGTAATACAATCAATTAGCAGCAATGAAGTCCAGACTGTGGTATATATAGTTAATTGTAGAGGGAGGGATACAAACTCTTCAGAGTAGATGAGGTTTACTATTCTATCTGTTGGTTGTACTGCATTCTTTATTAAAGTTTGTTGTTTCTTCTTCCTATTGGTTTGGTCCATTGAATTTTCTAAACTACATTTAAAATTATTCTGAGCATTGATCAGATAACATGGCTAGTTCGATCCCCTGTCTTTTTACAAGGAATATGGCAAACTTTGCACAAAATCATCTTGACCATTTTAGCCTTAACCGTGTATAAAGACAATCCACTTTTCATAGCACTGTGGGGGTTCTTGTTTTATTTTAATGATTTGTGGATAAAACTGTATCCACTGTGTTTAGATTAAACTTGATAGCTGGAGAAGTCAAAGCCATTGCATTTCCCATGTCAATTTCTAGCCCTGTTGATTTTCACTTTTGCTTCCTATGCTAAAACAACTTTGTTTTGTGACTGTGAGCATTGCTAGTAGTCCTTTCCATTAAATGAGAGGGCAAATACCCTTGGAATTCCAGCTGTTTTTTATAAGGTACATGCACTCTGATGTTTGTCACTTTCTGTCTGACATTGTGGTGAAAGACAGAAGATACAATCACCTCCCTGACAAAATCCAGAACTGGCTAAGAAAAAGTATTATTTGACCTGAGTGGCTGGAGAAATAGCTTATGAGATGATCATTACAGTAAGACAGACATTAAGGTACGATTGCTAATAGTTTATGAATGACCTGATGTGGATAATACAATTATTATTATAATTATACAACTGTGCATTAATATTCCTACAATCAGTTAATATCTGCAGCACTGAAAGAAATAAAAAGAGGAACTGAAACAAGAAAAGGTCTTTTATCCTGTTGATATTTCTTATACATGACCACTGTCAGGATAAAATCACCCCTGCACCCTGCACTTCAATGATAACTCATTCTAGGAACATTAAATGAAAAAAAAAACACTCCATTATAAGTCCTGCTGTTAAAGGCTTTCTGAATGATCTTTTACAACCTGCATGATGCTTTACAATGCATAGTTGCTTGTTTTTATGTATTTGTTTTTTAAATGAATAAGCAACTGCTCTGAGAACACTTTCCAGTCATGACTCCAGCTAGAATCAAATGATATGAAAAATATTTCAAAGTTATAGAAGCATTCTGCAAAATAAAAAAATATATAAACAAGAATACTTAACATAATACTTTAAAGACCAAAACAGGCAAGAGGTTGACTGTAACATTCCTAAGGAAGGAGGGGTAGAACAAAATATAGTGAGATACAACTTCTTGACAAAGGAAAAAGATATGGTAAAGTTTAAAATAATTAAATATATTAAATCTAACCATTTAATTAGTTAGTTTAGGTTTAAAAGCAATCATGATGTAATGCACAAATAAAAAGTGACATAAAGAGATATTTTGCATTGTTGAATCAGGTATCTGCTGCTTGGTCAGGTAAGTATAAAGAAATTTAGTGCTAAAAGACATAAACTCTGATATCAGTCAGGAAGGAAGGACAGACATATGACTAACTGAGACAAAGACAATCCTTTTTCAGATGTTCATAAGTAAGTAGTAGGCTAGATTCCCTTGTGGGCCATTGTAATTCTAGACAATTTCCCTTTTTGTGCTCAAAATAAAATATATACCATGTTGGTATAGATTGGCCTTATCCATTCCATAAGTAGAAAAACTAGTAAAAGCACTGCCACAAAGAACTGTCTCACACACTGTGTATGAAGTACAAAATCCAAGTAACAATGAGTAGAGGAAGACACAGAAACAGCTGCTATATCCAGTTTAAAAACTTTTACTTCAGTGCACAAACAGTAACACAAGCGTTTTCACCAAATAGGCATTATCAGGTGTATCAAAAAGCATTAACAAGTACACACCCTTTATACAAACTGAAAACCACATGACATATATTTAAACTAAAAGAGATATAGTACATTTAAAAACACATCATGAACATTTTAAAACACAAAATATATATATATATTTATAAAAACAATGAAACAAGCTGAATATCTTATTTATAATATTATATTGTTAAAACTATCTCTTTAGGGGTCTCAGCTTTAATTTAGGCTTTAAAGGAACAGACTCATTTAGTCCATGCCCTGCATCTCCCCTCAACCTTACAATCAAGTGGATTCCACATCTTCAGTTCTATTACGTATATCCCCTTGTCTCACATTCTCATAAACTACTAAAAACTAAAAATTGTGAGTGGAGTCAGTGTTCAATACATGTTTGGCAAGTGCATTAATACTGTTGACCTTGTTAATATGGTAAACATGCTCCCTGATGCGTTCTCTAAAAGGACAATCAGTTTTACCAGTGTAGAACATTCTACATTTCATACAGTGAGCCAAATATACTATGTGTGAAGTATCACATGTAGCATTTATTTTAAAAGTATATGATGTACCATAATCAGGATGTTCAAAACTAGAGCTAGTATCAATGTATGTGCACCAATTACAATGTCCACAAGGTCTAGTGCCATGTGAACAGTAATTGCGCTGTCTATACTTAGGATAGCATAACCTACGTTTCAATGACTTATTGTTCTTAAACAAGAATCTAGGTTCAAAATCTATAAATCTGGAAATCACTATACAAAGAACTGGCTCACACATTGTGTCTGAAGTACAAAATCCAATGAACAATGAGTAGAGGAAGACACAGATAATAATGCTTTTACTAGTTTTTCTACTTGTGTTTGTTTATACTGCCACAAGTCTTGCTTATATGGCTGACAAAATTACTGAGGTTGATTCTGTCATCCCTATTTCTAACAGTAAAAGGATGGACAATTTTTTACTGGACATTACTTGGCAACTAATCCTTTGGTTGGTTGCAGAATGAAGATTGGAAATGACCCTAAGAATGTTGCTAATGTTGCTAATGGTTCAGTAGATGTTATAGCCTTAAAGACTGGACTTTTTTGTGCTAGAAAAGGATTTGTACAAATTGAAGAGATGTCAGTATCAGAAATTTAATTTGGAGGTCTGCCTAGCTGAGCAGATAATACCTCAGGGCCTACGTATTTTAAAAATGCCGTCACATACCAATGGTGACAAATTACTTTTGTTGGAATGGCAGAAAATTAAAATACAGGCAAGTTTTAGCTATTTAAAGTTGTTGGTGCAATCAGCTGATAGAGAAATCTCTGAACTTGTTAATGCAGCCAATGCAAAATATTTGGAGCTTATAACTACTTATCCTGAGACCATCTTAGATTATTATGTCCAAGAAATGTTTTATTCCCTTTTGGTGTATGAATTCAAACTACAAAAAGGGAAGATTAGTAAAATCTGCCGTGATCGAACCGATTTTCGGCTGGGGAATGTATTCACTTGGCCACGTGAAGATCTTCACAGTAATTCTGGCAACAATGGACAACAGCATAATGCTGCTGTTCCTCCACCAGATGGCAGTATTACATTGTCTGTTACTTATCGTGATGTGGTGGCACAACGGTCAGAAGAAGGGCAAAGTTCATCTACGTTTATCTGTGAAGAAGCTCCTGTTAAAGACTTAGGAGCTCGTAAGAAAGTTATTGTTACAACTGCACAGGTACATCAATCCAGTAAATTGCCTGTTGTTAATGGTAACACTACTGTGGACAATTCTTTTCATCTAAATACTCACTACGATCTTCTTTTTCCACTCCCAGTAAATGAGCAGAGTTATCAGTATTTGAAAGAACATCAACATGGACAAAGTCGGAGCTGCAACAAACGGAAATTAGAAGGTACTGTGAACTCACAAAATACAATAAAGAAGGCATTTATGAACACCAAGAAGGACTAGTTATGAATCTATCTAATGTAACTTTAACGGAACATGAGCTGAATGTTTTAAGTAAAGGCTTATCGTTTATTCCAACCAGTAAATCTAATTTTACTGATGTTATTTTTGATGTAAAACTGTTCGCCAGAAATTTGGCTCTGAAGGTTATGTTTAATGATTCAATGGGCACTTCTATTTGTGCAGATAACATGTTTTCTAAACCTTGTTCATTTATACCTAAAACTAATCCACTAATTGCTGCTTTTGAAAAACTCTGCATACAAGATATCTATGACATGAATGTAAAAAATGTTAATAATTACCAATGGTATAAAAGACGTCAGAATTTGTCTAAAGAAGAGTTTGATGTCTTGAGAGGGTTAGAAAATACTACCAGTATCACGATTAGGCCTGCAGACAAGGGTGGACCTATAATGATATTGGATAGAGTATGGTATGATCAAAAGATGATAGTTATATTGAATGATACTTCTTTTAATGAGAAACTGTCTCGTACACAGGCTGATATTATTATTTGTGATGTGCAAGTATTAATCAAATGTTTGTTTGAGATGAATTTATTTGACAGCAGTCTCTATAGATATTTTTATAATAGTAAGCCAACTATTCCCATCATACAGGGTCTCCCAAAAATACATATGAGCAGGTTAGATCCACCATTAAGACCCATTGTGTCTGGAAGGAACTGGTGCACTGAGTCATTATGACTTTATATAGACAAACATTAGAGACCAGGTCTTGATAAGTTGACACATGTGCTCAGAGACACTGAACATTTTCTTAGAGACCTACATGAATATACTACAACCAATAATAATGAGAACTTAATATTTGTTACTATGAACGGAGTTTCTTTATTTACAGTTATTCCAAATTCAGATGGCATCAATAGTATGATGCAATTCTTAAAGGAGCACATGGATTATAATCCTAGTAAAATTCAACTGTTGGGGAAACTTCTTGAAATAGTACTTGAGCATAACATTTTGTTTTTGGAGAACAGTTATATAAACAGTGCAATGGCGTGGCTATGGGCACTTCGTGTGCCAATAGTTGCGCCAATGCGGTAATGGCCGTATGGGAATTTGAACATATTCTATGGGGGCCATTTATTCAACATATTCTGTTCTTCCGTAGGTTTGTGGATGACCTCTTTATCTTATGGAATGGGGAACAGCATGTTCTTGGTGCATTCATGGATTATGTGAACACTACTACACATTATTTGAGATTTACTTTTCATCATTCACGGACTTCAGTGGATGTTTTGGATGTATCAGTAATAAAAGATGGGAATGGAATTATATATACTAAATTACACAGAAAGGACTGTTATGTCAATCATCTGTTGCATAGAGACAGTCTTCATCCATCTTATGTATTCAGAAATGTTGCCTCTAACCGGTTGTATAGGGCTTCTAGATTAAATGCAAGGGACACTGATTTTTCAGCTGAGGTTGATACTGCCATTAGGAACTTGAAGGAGAGAGGCTATGAGGATCATATAATTCAAAGTAGTGTGGTTAATGTCACTAATAAAATACAAAATGAAGCCAGACCATATTTTCCATCTGGCAGTAGTGAGTATGTTAAGAGGCATCAGAGATCCAATGACACAAATCTGAGGTTTAAGGTGACATATACTACTGATATTAGTAATTATATTAAAATCATTAAAAGACACTGGAAAGTTCTTACTACAGACAGAGCAATTTCCAGATTTATAGATTTTGAACCTAGATTCTTGTTTAAGAACAATAAGTCATTGAAACGTAGGTTATGCTATCCTAAGTATACACAGCGCAATTACTGTTCACATGGCACTAGACCTTGTGGACATTGTAATTGGTGCACATACATTGACACTAGCTCTAGTTTTGAACATCCTGATTATGGTACATCATATACTTTTAAAATAAATGCTACATGTGATACTTCACACATAGTATATTTGGCTCACTGTATGAAATGTAGAATGTTCTACATTGGTAAAACTGATCGTCCTTTTAGAGAACTTATCAGGGAGCATGTTTACCATATTAACAAGGGCAATAGTATTAATGCACTTGCCAAACATGTATTGAACACTGACTCCACTCACAGTTTTCAGTTTTTAGTAGTTGCTAGAGTCTATGAGAATGTGAGACAAGGGGATATACGTAATAGAACTGAAGATGTGGAATCCACTTGGATTGTAAGGTTAAGGGGGGATGCAGGTCATGGACTAAATGAGTCTGTTCCTTTAAAACCTAAATCAAAGCTGAGACCCCTAAAGAGATAGTTTTAACAATATAATATTATAAGTAAGATATACAGCTTGTTTTATTGTTTTTATAAATATATATATTTTGTGTTTTAAAATGTTCATTATGTGTTTTTAAAATGCACTATATCTCTTTTAGTTTAAATATATTTCATGTGATTTTCAGTTTGTATAAAGGGTGTGTACTTGTTAGGGCATTTTGATACACCTGATAATGCCTATTTGGTGAAAGCGCTTGTGTTACTGTTTGTGCACTGAAGTAAAAGTTTTTAAACTGGATATAGCAGCCATTTCTGTGTCTTCTTCTGCACTTTATCCATTCCATGTTTGATAATTACATATTAATCCTAATGAGAATAGCTTGGATCATACCATAGATAATTGGAAGGGACCCATGCATGAGATAAAGCATTTAGGAGCTGCCTTTGTCCACTAGTAGTACAGTGGGAAGCCCTAGTATAAATTTTCTGTTTCCCATCAATAGATTAAAGTTGCTCTTGAATATGGATGGGGATAAACTTTGTTTTATGTTGATGGGGAGTCTGTTCCACAGCAGCCGTATCCTCTGTGAGATATACCTGTCTCTCCAAACCATTTTGTTGATGTTACAGAAGAGGTTTAGATCCCTAGACCAAGTATTTCTGATGTCATTTGACTTGCTGATGTGTAGTAAATCCATCAATATTGGTTCGGAGGATGCTTTATCAGTCTGTATTATAATGAGTCTGATAACAAGTATAGGGACAGGGCTTTGAGTCTGTCCATGTAGGACATGATATTTAGGCATTGTATCTTTTTATTAAGGTATATCTGTGGTTGTTTTGGTTTTTGCATGTGTCTGGACAGATACATGCCACAGGGGGCATGGTATTCAATGACTGGCCTAATGAGGGCTGAATAAAGGGGGACAATGACATTCCTAGATCTGGACACAATCCCTTTGTTTACAAGCTGTGCAATATAGAAGGACTTACAACAATATACACATGTTGGTCAAAAGTAGTTTTAGTTGTTCTGACCCAAAGATAGGCCAAATAAAGCTGTCTGTGTAGTAAATGTTGATGGAATCCTGATTGTGACCCAGAGGACCAGTGTGAATTGAGAAACCTAAGACAATTCTCCTATCCCAGGGAGATGACTGGAGCTTAAAACCAAAGTAGTATCAGTTCTTGTTGGAGAATAAAATGGGAGTCAAATGCAGGTGCATACATAATGCAAAGTGGGAACTGGATGAGATAGCATGTAAGTATACCAAAAATAAATAAATTCACTACAGTTTTTCACATGTTACCTTACCTGGACAACCTGATGTCCTATACGCATACTTCCTTGGTCACTTACACTAAGGATTTAGCAACCGGCCAGACCTTGGTGCAAAGAGGGAAGTCAGGCAGGTGATGGATAAGGGTTGGAGTGGTGAAAGACTGAGCAGGTTATCTAGAACATGTATGAGAGAAGAACACTGGAGTAGGAATGAATCTCACCTCCCCCCAAAAAAACTATAAAACAAAAACATGGACCATAACTCGTTAAGAGTGTCATCACTGTCAGACTTCAATGCGTAAAATGTAGCAGCAGCAGAAAACTTATTGGACACTTATTGGTTGTGGGTGCAAAGGGTTGAGTTTCTAGTCTACTTACCTGGTTATAGATGTCACACACCTACACTGGCCCAGTAATCAGCGAGCCTCAATCTTCACCACTAGCACCAGTGAGGGACGTGCACATTGGGGGAATAACAAGTACACACACAGTAAAGCACAATTTCCCATAAGAGCACACAGAGATCACAGTCAATCTGGGGCTGGTTTCTGCCTCTTTCTCCAGATCCCCAGTAAGACTCCCCACTGGCACAGCTATAGGGTTAAGATCTCAGCCGAGTGGTCAAGCCAAAACCTCCAGCACCCTCTCTGTCCAGCCAGTGCTTCGTGTCCCTGCCCAAGTAGCTCACACACACACACACACACACACACACACACACACACACACACACACACACACACACACACACACACACACACACATGCACACACTTTGAGATTTGATTTATTTACAAACATGCAGATATTCCTGGGGAAGGCTGGCACAGGTTTACTAGCTATGCCCCTTATGCCCAGACTATAAGGTAGCTATCACTGCCACCAACCACTACTTATCAGCTACTCTAATGTTCTTCCAAAGGGTGCCCGATCCTACTGTGTAATGTTACTATTATGCAAATGGTAAGTGTGACCAAGACTAAGGCTATTTAGGAGTGGCCTGTACAATATCACCAAATACATATGCAAGCACTCTAAGAGCTTATATATCTCTAAACAAATAAGTCACAATTAAACGTTTTAAATATATTTAATAATAAATAAAAACAATAAGACAATACTCAAACAACACAGTAACTACAGAGTTCAGAATCACAGGAAATATTTTAAAACAATGTTGCAGGACAGTCTCAAATAAACACAGAAAACATGTAAACTAATCTTTGCTATAGGTTCATAGGTTCATAGGTTCATACTAGGCTATCTGCCCTAGAGCATTTATAAGCCTAGCCAGAGTGTGTATGGCTTTCGCCACCCATTTTAAATTAATTTTGCTATGCCCTTTTTTCAAGGTTAGTATACTGTGCCTCTGTGTAACAGTGACACAGAAGTGATACCCGGGGTAAACCTATGATCTGCCATCCACTCATCAAGATTCCTCTTGAATAGAGTCAATGAGGGACTCTGCCTAACCTGGATTGGGATTTTATTCCAGAGTGAAGGGAGCCTCTGGGTTATGAATCTGTCCCTCCAGCATGTCCTATTTATTTCAGTGCTGAGGTTTAAGTCCCTCGAGCGGGTAGCTCGATGGGATTTGGATTTTCTGAGGTGCAGCATGTCCATTAATTCCGGGTTGGACATGGCTTTATACGTCAGGCACAGATCGCCTCTGAGCAGGCGGCATGCCACTGAGTAGAGCTGGAGTTTCTTTAACCAGGCAGCATACGGCATCTGTTTGAGCCCTTTGATCCTCTTGGTGAGGTACTTTTGGGGTCTTTCCAGTTGCTGCAGGTGTCTGGTAAGGTACATCCGAAAAGGGGCATTGTACTCAATTATGGGCCTGATGAAGGATGAGTAAAGAGGCACGATGACCTCCCCTGATCTAGATGTGAATCCCTTCATGATTAGGTGGGCTATATAAAATGTTTTTCTAACCACTTTGGCTACGTGGTTGTCAAATGAGAGATTGCTATCAACTTGGGTCCCCAGGTCCCTAATTACTTCTTCTGTACTTAATGGATTACCACCTATGTGGTAATTTGTGGGCACTTTGTTTTTGCCAAAGGGGTTGACTATACACTTTTTGGCATTTAGCGTGAGGCCATGGCTCTGGCACCAGTTGTCTGTTTCTATGAGGCCCTTTTGGAGGATGCTTGTGTCGGCTGGAGAGTCTATTATGGCACCTAGTTTGCAGTCATCTGTGAACTTTGTCAGCCACAGTCCTTCCATGTTGGCCTGTACCTCCGAGAAATATATACCGAACAAGAGAGGTCCCAAGACTGAGCCTTGTGGGACGCCACTTGGTTTAGAGTCTGACATGGCTCCAGCTATTCTAACCATGTGGGTTCTGTCCTTGAGCCAGTTTGCAACCCATCTAGTGACATAGGGGTTTATATTTAAGCTGGTGAGCTTATCTATAATGCCCGAGTGGGGTATTGTATCGAAGGCTTTTGCGAGGTCCAGGTAGGCTGTGTGGACCACCTTCCCCTTGTCAATGGCCTTGGTGACTGTTTCAAAGAAATTGACCAGGTTTAAGAGGCAGGATCTGCCCTTAACAAAGCCGAACTGGGTAAGATCCAGTGTCTGTAGGTCCCTAATATCTTTATTTATAAGGTCCATGATGATCCTTTCCATAGCTTTGCAGACTAAGCTAGTGAGACTTATGGGGCGATAGTTTCCAGGATCTGTTGAGGCACCACCTTTGTGGAGAGGGACCACTGTTGCTGTATGCCACTCTTTGGGTACATATCCTGTAGTAAGGCTGAGACTGAACAGTAGTTTTAGGTTTGGGTTTAGCTCTTCTTGGAGTTCATGTAGGGCAGCCGGGACACCGCCTGGTCCCATTGATGCTGTGTTCTTGCTTTGGAGAGGGCAGCTCTTACCTGAGCATCTGAGATGTCAGGGGGGCAGCACTCTGCTGGGATAGATATTAGCCCTTTTGGTGGGGAGGGGGGGAGTTTGCGCTGAACCTGTCAGCTAGGATGTTGGCAATATCTGTGGGTTCGGTGTATTTTTTGTCATTTTGGACTAATTCTGAGCATATCTGGGAATTCCCACCCAGGTTCCTAACATAACTAAAGAAAGCCTTGTGATTATCCTTAGTGTCCTGTGCAATTTTTCTGTCGAAGCTGGCCTTAGACAATTTTATGAGTGCCCGTAGTTTTTTGCTAATACTGATCAGTGATGCCTTCCCTTTTTGGGATTTTGCTCTATCTTTTAGTAGCTTCCTCCTTCTATTGTATAGTTTGTTTATGGCTGGGGTCCACCAGACAGGACGTCTGCCTTTGGAGGATTGGGTCTTGGTTTTATTTGGGATTGCATGATCCATGCATTCCTGAAGGTGTTCATAGAATGCATTTATAAAGGATTTTGTGGTCTGGTCCATATTATCCACAGGCCCAGGGGCTTTGAAGGATTCCACCTCGGTTTGGAGGAGTGTGAAATTTGCTTTAGAGAAGTTTTTCACTGTGGTTTTCTGGGCATGGGGTGGGGTCGGGATGTGAATATCCAGTGAGATTAGTTTATGGTCTGATCTTACCAGTGAGGGATACACTTCTGGTCTGGAGCATAGAGTCCCCATGTTGGTGATGATCAGGTCCAGTATGTTTTCCCCTCTTGTGGGAGTGGTAACAAGTTGTTCCATAGCATTTGAGTTTATAAATTCTAGGAACCTTTTGGCTAGGGTGTTGGAGCTAGAGTAATGCTCCCAGTCTATGGTTGGGTAGTTGAAGTCACCCAATATAATGGTGTTTGGAGAGACCTTCATATTTTCCAGTATTCTCAGGAAGGCTGAGTGGGGTTCCTGGGTTTGGGAGGGTGGTCTGTAGCAGGCTATAAACTGGAAGGCAGTTTTACCCACTGTTAGTTGCACATGGATAGTCTCTGATGCTTCGTGCTATGCCACCAACCGGGAGGTGTGGGTATCTTTGACGAATATTGATACTCCCCCTCCTTTTGTGGTTCAGTCCAAGTTTTGGGGACGAAAAGCATGGTATGAGGTATAACTTGGTAGTGCTGGGGTGCTCTCAACAGCCTTGAACCAGGTTTCTGTTACTGCACAGATATCGATGTTCTCCATGCTAAGGAGAGTTTAGAGTGCATGCATCTTGAGGTTTAGACTTCTGGTGTTGAGTAGCATTACTCTTAGTTTCTCATCCCTTGTAATACCTATGGAGGTGGGTTTGTCTTTTGAGCCTTGCCTAAAAAAGGCACTATGGGGGTAGCAAGAGCCTTTGCCAATATCCAAAAGCCCAGGGGTGACAGGTGCAAGCCATCCCTAGCGAAGCATTGTGGCTTGTCGAGCATGTCATCCCAGGCTGACAGGCATTGGATCCCTTTTGAATGACACCAATACTTAAGCCAATTGTTGAAATTGATAATCTTGTCTTCATACTGTGGCATCATTCTTGGTGAGGGTAAGATGCTACTCAAGGTCAGGGTCATACCGGCCTGGGCTACATGCTCAGAGAACTCCTCTATGTCTCTTTTCATGTAGTCCAGGAGGTACCAGGTCATTCACACCAGCATGGACAATGACTGAGTTATATTTGTACTTGCCTTGGAGTGACCTGAGTGCTTGTGTTATGTGGTGGATCCTAGCGCCCGACAGGCAGCTCACCGTGACCTTCTTCTTGTTCAGCCTGGTGAGCGGGACGTCAGTGTGCCTGATGATAGAGTCACCTATTACATGTGTATCAGGTGTGTTGTTTAGCCTTAAGGGCTGTGATTGTTCGGCACACTGGCTTTGTGAGCTATGTGTTGTATGTGTTTTGTTTTGGGGTAGCGGTTGCTTGGGTGTCTGCTTTGGAGGTCTCTGCTGCTTAGGCAGATTTTTATTTAGAGCCTCCAAGTATGTTTTTGTGTGTTTATGTGTTTGGTTTGCTGTCGTGGTAAGTCTATGTGAGACTGGAATTGTAGTGAGTGTGGTTTCCTTCTCCTCCTGACTGGTTACGCCAGTACTGAGTTGAGAGAGCTTAGCCTCCAGTTTGGCTATATGGTTGCATCTCTCACATGTGTTGGAATTTGTTGGGAGGAGGAGAGGGTTGTCTGTGTACATGAGGCAGTTGTAACATTGCCTCAAGATTCCCAGGTTCACCAGCTGGACCGGAGAGGAGATTGACAACTGACCTTTGGACATGCTAGAATAGTATTGGGAATTCCTTTATAATTGAAAAAAAGGGCCAATGGGGAACACGTTACTCAAGGGGAGTTTGTGAGGGTGTAGTGCTTTTAATTTTTTAGTGCTGACTTATATAATTGCTTTAGTGAGCAAGTGCTAGGCTTTAGCGTAGGAATAGGGTGTTTATTATGAGAACTAGATCAGTTCCAAGGGAAAAAGTGAAGAGCAGACTTTGTGGAGCCGAGAATGGCTCAAACCCAATTAAGCGGCGCTGCTGAATGCCGCGCTATTCACAAAATTACGCAAAGCCGCACTACAGCGGGTTTTATACAGGAGGACTTGAAAGAGATAGAAATTGGCCCAAAACGGCCAATAGACTACCAGATTCTTGTGCTGGGAACACTCCTCCAGGGATAGATAGGCTGCTCTAAGTTCCCCATTGCCACTGGTGAACAAAGAAACCTCCCTCTATCCAAGAAAGGAAATGGGCAACACAGGAACTTTCCAAAAGTCCAGAATACAGCAAAGCCTGTATTTGGACTACTCTAGGTCAGGAAAGACGGGAAACAAGGATAATTTTTTTTTAATGTTTTTCTTTTTTTCAACAAATAGCAGGAAAATGCAGTAAATATGTAACACAGGCTAGTGCACTTGAGTGTGTAGTCTCAACAGGTAAACGCAACAAACAGGACAAACTTTAAAAGTGCAGGTGCAAAAACAACTTTAAACAGTTTAAAACAGTTCAAGAAGCAGAAATACTTGCAGTTTAGCTAGATCGGACAGTCGCCCAAATAGTAGCTGGAAAAAAACACTTTTATTAGGTTAGCAGTCGCTCTTTTGGCCTCTCTGCTGCTAGCACCACTCTGCCTAACCAAAAGGAGCTTGGCTGAGTAGTAACAAACGCAAAAACCTCGCCAAAGCAGGTTTTATACAGGGGGACTTGAAAGAGCTAGAAATTGGCCCAAAACGGCCAATAGGCTACCAGATTCTTGTGCTGGGAACACTCCTCCAGGGATAGATAGGCTGCTCTAAGCTCCCCACTGCCACTGGTGAACAAAGAAGCCTCCCTTAATCCAAGAAAGGAAATGGCAACACAGGAACTTTCCAAAAGTCCAGAATACAGCAAAGCCTGTATTTGGACTACTCTAGGTTAGGAAAGGCGGGAAACAAGGATAATTTATTTATTTATTTATTTTTTTGCAACAAACAGCAGGAAAATGCAATAAATATTTAACACAGGCTAGCGCACTTGAGTGTGTAGCTTCAACAGGTAAATGCAACAAACAGGACAAACTTTAAAAGTGCAGGTGCAAAAACAACTTTAAACAGTTTAAAACAGTTCAAGAAGCAGAAATACTTGCAGTTTAGCTAGATCGGACAGTCGCCCAAATAGTAGCAGGAAAAAACCACTTTTATCAGGTTAGCAGTCGCTCTTTTGGCCTCTCTGCTGCTAGCACCACTCTGCCGGATCAAAAGGAGCTTGGCTGAGTAGTAACAAGCGCAAAAACCTCGCCAAAGCGGGTTTTATACAGGGGGACTTGAAAGAGCTAGAAATTGGCCCAAAATGGCCAATAGACTACCAGATTCTTGTGCTGGGAACACTCCTCCAGGGATACATGCCACAGGGGGCATGGTATTCAATGACTGGCCTAATGAGGGCCGAATAAAGGGGGACAATGACATTCCTAGATCTGGACACAATCCCTTTGTTTACAAGCTGTGCAATATAGAAGGACTTACAACAATATACACATGTTGGTCAAAAGTAGTTTTAGTTGTTCTGACCCAAAGATAGGCCAAATAAAGCTGTCTCTGTAGTAAATGTTGATGGAATCCTGATTGTGACCTAGAAGACTAGTGTGACTTGAGAAACCTAAGACAATTCTCCTATCCCAGGGAGATGACTGGAGCTTAAAACCAAAGTAGTATCAGTTCTTGTTGGAGAATAAAATGGGAGTCAAATACAGGTGCATACATAATGCAAAGTGGGAACTGGATGCGATAGCATGTAAGCATACCAAAAATAAATAAATTCACTACAGTTTTTCACATGTTACCTTACCTGGACAACCTGATGTCCTATACGCATACTTGGTCACTTACACTAAGGATTTAGCAACCTGCCAGACCTTGGTGCAAAGAGGGAAGTCAGGCAGGTGATGGATAAGGGTTAGAGTGGTGAAAGACTGAGCAGGTTATCTAGAACATGTATGAGAGAAGAAGACTGGAGTAGGAATGAATCTCACCTCCCCCCAAAAAAACTATAAAACAAAAACATGGACCATAACTCGTTAAGAATGTCATCACTGTCAGACTTCAATGCGTAAAATGTAGCAGCAGCAGCAAACTTATTGGACACTTATTGGTTGTGGGTGCAAAGGGTTGAGTTTCTAGTCTACTTACCTGGTTATAGATGTCACGCCCCTACACTGGCCCAGTACTCAGCGAGCCTCAATCTTCACCACTAGCACCAGTGAGGGATGTACACATTGGGGGAATAACAAGTACACACACAGTAAAGTACAATTTCCCATAAGAGCACACAGAGATCACAGTCAGTCTGGGGCTGATTTCTGCCTCTTTCTCCAGATCCCCAGTAAGACTCCCCACTGGCACAGCTATAGGGTTAAGATCTCAGCCGAGTGGTCAAGCCAAAACCTCCAGCACCCTCTCTGTCCAGCCAGTGCTTTGTGTCCCTGCCCAAGTAGCTCACACACACCACACACACACACACACACACACACACACACACACACACACACACACACACACACACACACACACACTTTGAGATTTGATTTATTTACAAACATGCAGACACTCCTGGGGAAGGCTGGCACAGGTTTACTAGCTATGCCCCTTATGCCCAGACTATAAGATAGTTATCACTGCCACCAACCACTACTTATCAGCTACTCTAAGGTTCTTACAAAGGGTGCCCAATCCTACTGTCTAATGTTACTATTATGCAAATGGTAAGTGTGACCAAGAATAAGGCTATTTAGGAGTGGCCTGTACAATATCACCAAATACATATGCAAGCACACTAAGAGCTTATATATCTCTAAACAAATCAGTCACAATTAAACGTTTTAAATATATTTAATAATAAATAAAAAAAAAATAAGACAATACTCAAACAATACAGTAACTACAGAGTTCAGAATCACAGGAAATATTTTAAAACAACATTGCAGGACAGTCTCAAATAAACACAGAAAACATGTAAACTAATCTTTGCTATAGTCTATATATATCTAAAATATACTATGTCTTAAATAACTTACTTACAGAGCAAGGCAAATGTAGATGATGGATGTTTCTAGGTCCAATACAAGATACAAAATGCCCAGTCTTTCTCTTAGAGAGTTCATAAATTAAAAATCAACATTACTGATGACCTAACTCAGATGACATCATTCTTTGTCACCTGACTTCAGTTCTCAGGCTAAACAGATACTTAGAATTTAACACCTATGTGTCAAATATACATATCTCTCAGAAGTGTGCAGCTACTAGGAAGTCATAGAGCAATAAAAACACATTTTACATTTGAAACCTAAGAATTATTTCTGTTTCAAGACAATAGGAAAACCTCTAGCTCTAGACATTTTTTCTGCTTGCTGCACTGAAACTGAGATAACACAATCGTAAAGCACTTTACTTTTCATCTTATTTTCTTGAAGTTTTGCAAGTTAACTCTGTATGTTCCAGCTTCTACTATTAAAACATACATTTGCACAGGTATATAGTTTATATACATTTCTGTTCTTTTTCAGTAGGGTACACTGTGGTTACATTTTTGAAGCTCAATACATAACATACAGTTCTCTTACATTTGTAAGACAAGCATATGAATTATATTACTATTCACAAATGACATGATTATTTACAACATTTGAGATAGTTGGGCTGGCAAAGTCATAATTGAATAGCAATTAATCAATAACAGAGTACAACTGGTGCTGCTGGGGATGAAATTGTGGAGTAAAATCCAATAAAAGGTAGACCTGTGTACTATTGGCAGAACAGATAGTACAACTTTCCTTGTGAACACAAGGAAATATAAATCATATTTATAGTGATTCTGTGTTGCACTGGAAGGTCGACACAATAAGTTGATAGTTTGGAAGGAAGTTTTTTGTCAATAGCTTCTCTGGCTTCTGTTTACAGAAACATAGTGGCTCAGGAGATAACTTTCATCTGATTCTGTATTCTGAGGGGATTTTTATTATTATTATTGTTTATTTATTTATTTTTTGCTATGGTTTATGTGGAATGTGACTTTTACAGCTACATATCTTCATCTTTAAGCCCCCCCCACCCAATCCTATCAATCTGTATGTATTTAATTAGGATGGTCTGGTGTTTATATAATGCACCAAACTGTGGGTTACCAGCCTCCCAGCTGGCATGTGAAGGTGGCAACATTTAAATGGATGTAGATAGCCATTGCTGGACCTCTCAATGGTTTAGGTTGTTTTTAAAAAGTGGCTTTACATGGTTTATGTGCTGAGATATTTTAGACTGGGTTTGCAATTAGAAATGCTTACTGCAAATCACCCTGTGCTGGGCCCAGTGCCAGGAATGCTTCAAACCCTCCTGTATCCCAACACATTCCTGCAATCTTATGGTTCTGGCTGCTGTGTACCCCTTCTGCATGTCTCCTTCATGGAGAAAGAGAAGCAGTGGTATGTCTCATCATTTGTTGCCCACAGCCTTCCAGCTCTGATAGATACTGTAGCCACAAATCAAACTTCAGTCTCTTGGGTCAGAGTCAGGGATTTATCTGGCTATACCAATAGAGCTCACTATTTTTCAGGAAAGTCATTTTGTTTAGCTGACTCATTGGCATAGGGAGATGGAATCTTGACTATTTCCCAGGAGATGGAACACACCCAGCCCATGTGTTTGAAAAGCTGGCCTGGAAGATATGACTGAGTGGCTTCTGTTAGCATGCCCATTGCAGGGGGCTGGAATTACATTAAATCATGCTGAAGGATTGCTGCCTGGGGAAAGTCTCAGCTCTGTACTTTAGCACACACTGTCTCAAGGGTATGAGCTGAACAAAGAATCCATGGGGGTTTGCATAATGGTTAAGGTGTTTACCTTGCAGACAAGATGAACAGGGTTTAATTCTCACCAAGGGAAATTGGCTAGGCTTAAAATGGCCCAAAAGTGCAGCCAGCCTTGTACTTACCTATGAACCAGTGAACCTAAGTATCACAAGCATATAAAGTGTCCCTCCTCAGCAGATTATTTTAGCTAGGTACTGCCCTATATGTGCTAACCAAGAGCCAAGGCTGTTAACGGCATGAAATAAATACATAAAATAAAATAAAATTGCTTAACCTTCTGTATGATAATGGACACAGCCTTCAGCTTTTGGCTCTCTCTATGCAACCTCTTGCAAGAGTAGGTTGGAAGAAACAGACAGTTGGGAAAATGACCTGATAGTCACCGGAAGGATGCATGCTAAAAGGAATAACATTAATAAATAAATAATTTTTAGTGTGGAAAGCAAACAAAGGAAAATAATATATACAAATATGTGATGACATTTACCTAGCTGTGAAACATAAATGTCACTAGGATGCAATAAGTCAAGGTTGTTTTTCTAATGATAGAAAATATGAATGTATGTGCTATTTATAAGGTTATGGGTAATTTCTTTTTCTGTAGTCAGTTTTATTTGGGACTAATTTCAGATCTTAAGAATGTTATTTGCCAGGTAGACTTGAGTGGATAAACTATATCATCCTAAACTGAGGAAATGAATGTATGTACATGAATATATGTAAGTTGATCTAATGAACATTAGATCAACTTACAGATAATTGAAAGTAACTTATCAATCTCAGAAGGTCATTACGCCAGTGCTAATGCTTGGGGGACATAAACCCAGAACAAGAAAACCAAAAATAATCATTTTTACTGGGAGGTCATTCTGTTGTTCATCTTTCTTTTTGGCAAAACCTCAGCTTGGCCAATTGTACAGACATATATTTAATATTTAGATAATTAAGATTTATGGTGATATTATTAAAAAACAGTGAATACAAAAGGAGTCTCAGAACAGTGCATTGAGGTTTAACTGACTGAGCTAAATCAGCAAAGAATTACATTGGCTTACATCAGACCTAAGAAAGATTCATTGCATTAGATAATCTGAGAGCCTGGAGTGCGGGCTGTTAGTGATGGAAAGTGCTCTGATTGCCCATTTTAGATCTGCAAAGAGTATTCCATTAATTGAGACAATCGCTAATTGGGTTAATGCATATGATGCCACAGACCGATAGTAGGGCAATTACAGAATTTTAAACCTTCCAAAAAATGTTAGGAGTTTAAGAGATGTCAACTTTATGTATAAAATTTGTAACTTTTGAGTTAATGGGGTTTTAAATATTAACAAGTAATGAATGATAACAGAGGAATAAATTATTTCTTAAGGTTAATGGTCTTGGGGAGAAGGGTGATAGGGATACATGGGTTTTATCACATCTTGCATGTTCTGGAGTCATTTGAACAATTTTTCAGTCAGATTTCTATCAGTTAAATATTGCAGTTTTATTTATTTATGGCATAATTGAACTTTAGAGGTGAAGAAATTCTACCCCTTTCTACTACCATTTGGCAACCTTGGAATTATTATGCAAACAAATTAAAAGATGTGGGGATGCAGCCTCCAAAATCGATGATATAGGGGCTAAACCCAGTAAAACAAGTTTACATTTATGTTACAAAAGTCAACGTTTTCCAGTGCTGATATTAGTTTTGAGATGATTTCCTTTCCAATTTTTTATCATGTCAATTAGACACAATGTGTCAAGCATGATATTGGAGAGGTTGCAGTCAGATGAACAAACCCAAACCCTTTGGAAAGGGGGAAGATTATAGGTAAAGCAGGCAGGAATGGAAATAAAGAGATCTGACAGTCCCAGAAAAAGACTGTGCATGGAAAGTTGTCATAGCAACTTTTTTGTATGATGGGGGACTCAGAGGTTTTTGACTACTGAAAATATTCATGCAGAAAAAAATGAGAGTTGCCAGGATGAGAAGATAACCCAAAGATCAGAGATGGGGGTAAAGTGACATGTCAGAAATCAAGAAGTGGAAAAGATTATTTATTGTTCCAATATGCCTCAATCTCTATTCAGAATAGAGCAGAAACTTTAAAGAGACCAAACTTGTCTCTGTCTGAAGTAGGAAGCTTTAGCATGTGCAACTCAGTATGCATTCCTTACTGAATTTGCTTCTGCATACTTTATTGAGCAGTACTTCATTTTAAATTGTATTATTTGTTCTTTGTGAATACAAACATGTGTGTGTGTGTGTGTGTGTGTGTGTGTGTGTGTGTGTGTGTGTGTGTGTGTATATATATATATGTGTATATATATATATATATATATATATATATATATATATATATATATATATATATATATATATACACACACACATACACTCACACACAAATACACACATGCATGCATGTATGGGATAGCCAAATTTAATCAAATGTTTTAAAAGTTGACATGGTCAACAGTTGTACCAAGGTCACACATTCCCCAGGGTTAGGGAGTATGTATTTTTCCTGGTATTGCATGACCTCAGAGTTAGGATAATGGTTTAGTGGGGTTGTGTGTGTGCCTGGGGGGCTTAACCCCTGCACAAATGATGTTTTCTTTTCCTTACATTTTTATCCACCAAAGTTCTTTCTCTCTGCATACATAGTAGCATGTCCATATTTGCATTGCTGATGTCAGAGATGTCAACGTTTGGGTTCATAAATTTAATTTAGTAACCCCATATTTTTATATATAATATTTTATCTATCTATAGATAGATACTGACATATGTGTGAATATATAAATATATCTATATATTATATATGTATATATAAAATATATATTGTATATACGATTGGGTAGCGTTCGAAAGACATGCGTGCGTAAATGGGCATGCCTTCATTGAAGGGTGGATAACGATCTGGCACCTCGGCGTTTCGTAAAAATCTACTGCTAATCATTAGCGGACCGGAGTTCCGCTGTGGCGACCCCTTACCGTCAAAAAGCCGAAAGACAAACAACAACATAAATATATCTATAAAGATATCAATTTATATGCTTATCACTTCTAATTCTTTATATCATTTTTTTCCACTGTCATTTTTTATGTATTATTTTAAAACAAATTTTAATAAGGATATGACTGTGAAATAATTTTTACCAATCTCAGTAAATAATACAAATAACTAAATAAATACAAAGTCATTGGAGACTTCAGCTTTCTAGATGAGGTCTTTGGACTTGATATTTCAATTTTGTTTCCTAGAGAACTGACAGCTAGCTTCTGTTATTCCCTTTAATAAGAATGGGAAAGCTTTTGCTCTGTATTCTACATAAGTTAAGGATAAAATCCTCCAATGCAGAGTTAACATCCTGCTGATAGCGCATCAGAATCTTCCCAATAATAGCAGCACTGTAAACATAGAATGCTACCTGAGGGAAGAGTTACCTTTACACTTAACAAGAAAAGAAAGGAATGTTTTCACTTTTATCTAATCATTAGGTCATCGCTGGGTCTGTAAGGCAATTTCCCTTAACTTTATGGTCAGTAAACATCTTAGGGCTATTATGAATAGTCAGTCAAATGTGAAATTTCTGACAGAGATTTGAGTGGGATCTAGTGAAACTGGAGATAGATTGAATAAGACCATGTTCACTGGCATACAGTTTTACCTGTATATAAAACAAAAATAATAAAAAGATAGTTTCATAGTAGTTTTGGTAACTTCATAGCATGCTGTGGGTCTGGGGAAATGAAATGAAATTAAATATTTTAATGCATACATAGTCATATCTGCAACAAATTAATGGTGGTAGCAGCCCTATTGTGATAACAATCAAAGATAATCCATCACAATTACTGTACTTTATTCATTATGATTTTTGAAAGATATACAGTACATACAGAAAAGCTGGAGTTATACATGGCCTAAAGTCCTGCAACAGGATAAAGTATACTCTGAGGGTGAAGGGAGGGAGAAATGAATTACATCTAAATCAATCTCATCAGAAGTCATTTTTATAACACATTCTGGAAATGACTAAAGGCAACAGTCTTTTTCCCTTATCTAAAACATTTTCTGTGTTAATAAGTCTAACCTGTTCCATTATGTGGAAAAGTGTTTCCCTAATATGATATTCATTAAATGTGGCTGTCTGTAGCTCCTTGACAAACAACATTCTGTTTTTGTGCTTAGACAAGCTATATGTCTTTCTTACTTTTCTCTGTCACTGTTCAAGTTTTCCTGTTGGATAAAGCTACAGGCTACAGGAAACTAGAATAACAATGAGTGTGGTAATGGAGCAGAGGTGAAAAAAAAATCTTTCAAATGAAAACAAACAATAAAATAAATGATTCATTATGTGAAGAAGGTATTCCTTTCTAATCGCACCATGGCATCGTATTTATGTTGCAATGTAAATTGAGAGTTTTGGAGTGAGTGTTTGAACATTACCAGCTTTTCTGAGGTATTCAAGGTCTAGTAGTGAAAGGGGTACATTCATACCCAAAAGACAAGACAGAGATCTCCACATAGGATCTGTACAAGACAGATATGATTTGTTTGGAGTTTGGAATATGCTGTGCTCGGAGTTCATTTCACTAGGTGCGTTGTATGCCTTCACCTATGTAATTAAACTGCATTATTCTTTTTCACTGCTTAAGTTTGTATTACTTATTACTTGCTTTTCCTTCATTTATTCATAGGTTCATAGGTTGGTACTAGGCTATCGGCCCTAGGCCCTATACAAGTCTAGCCATAACAATTCCCTGGCTATTTCTTCCCACAGTATTTACTTCCTTGGACCCCTGCTTAGCAGGGCAACTGACATGATCCCTGGGGTGAATTTTTTATCTCTCATCCAATCATCAAGGTTCCTTTTGAAGAGGGCCAAAGAGGTGCTCTGCTTGACATGTATGGGCAGTCTGTTCCAGAGTCTGGGGAGTATCTGAGTCAGGAATCTATCCCTCCAGCATGTTTTGTTCATTGTGATGGCAAGGTTTAGATCCTTGGAGTATGTGTCTCTGAGGGATTGGGATTTCTTTAAGTGTAGCATGTCCATCAGCTCTGGGTTTGACATGGCCTTGTATGTTAAGCAGAGATCGCTCTGAGTAGACGACATGCAACAGAGTATAGGCAGAGTTTATTTAGATGGTCAGCAAAGGGCATCTGCTTTAGGCCTGTGATTCTTTTAGTGAGATATTTCTGTGGCCTTTCCGGTTGTTGCAGATGTCTTGAGAGGTACATACCAAATGGGGCATTGTATTCTATAATGGGTATAATGAGGGATAAGTACAGTGGGACAATGACCTCCTTTTTTCTGAATGAAAAGCCCTTAGTGATGAGGTGTGCCACATAGAAGGATTTCCTGACTGTTGTGGTGATGTGGTTATTGAAGCTGAGATGTCCCCAAGTCTATTATCACACTTTCAGTGTTTAGTGTACTGCCACCTATGTTGTAATTCATGCCTATATGTGTTTTCCCAAAGGGGATAACTATACATTTCTTGGCATTGAGCTTGAGCCCATGGCTCTGGCACCAAGCATCTGTTTCTGTAAGGCCCTTTTGTAGAATATCCACATCATTTGGGGATTCAATAATGACTCCCAGTTTGCAGTCATCTGCGAACTTTGTTAGCCAGAGTCCCTTAGTGTTAGCCTGTACTTCAGAGAAGTAGATGCCAAACAAGAGCAGTCCCAGGACTGAACCCTGAGGTACTCCACTTGTCACTTGTCTGGAGCTGGATTTGGAGTCAGCTATTTTTACAGTGTGGGTTCTGTCAGTAAGCCAGTTGGCAACCCATCAAGTGACATAGGGATTAATGCCCAGCTTCATAGGTTTATCTATGATTCCAGAGTGGGGGATGGTGTTGAAGGTCTTGGCAAGGTCCAGATAGGCTGTGTGGACCACCTTGCCCTTGTCCATGGCTCTGGAGACAGATTTGCAGAAGTCAATCAGGTTCAGGAGACAAGATTGGCCCTTCACGAACCCAAACTGCATGGGGTCCAGTGTTTGAAGGTTGCCAATGTCTATGTTTATAAGTTCCATGATAATACATTCCATGGCCTTGCAGATCAGGCTCGTCAGACTGAGGGGGTGGTAGTTCCTGGGATCCAAGGTAGATCCCCCCTTGTGGAGCGGGATAACTGTAGCTGTGTGCCACTCAGTGGGCACGAAGCTTGAGGTGAAGCTATGATTAAACATGACACTTAGGTGAGGTGCCAGTTCATTTTGTAGTTCATGTAGTACATAGCCTGGGATGTCGTATGGTCCCATGGATGCTGTATTCTTAGCTTTGGAGAGTGCATTTTTTACCTGTGTGGCCGTTATTACTGGAATTTGGCAATCTTTTGGTATTGAGATGGGCCCTTTAGGGGGTGAGATGGGGGTGAAGTTTGCACTGAATCAATCTGCCAGGATATTGGCAATATCCTTGGGATCAGTATATTTAATGCCATTCTGTTGTAGCTCAGAGCAGATCTGAGCATTGCCATTTAGATTCTTGACATAGCTATAGAATGCCTTGTGGCTATCTTTGGAATCTTTGGCAATTTTATTTTCGTAACTAGCTTTGGAGGATTTTATGAGGGATCTCAGATTCTTACTGAGGCTGGTAAGGGAGTTTTTTGCATCCTAGGATTTTCCAATGTTCTGCAACAGTTTCTTCCTTTTGTTGTAAAGTTTGTTTATGGCAAGGGACCACCAGATTGGCTTCCTTTTTTTGGATGAGAGCATCTTGGTTCATTTGGGGATGGCACGATTCATGCAGGAGTGGATGTGCTCGTACAGTGCCTTAGTGTAGGATCCAGCAGTCAAAGTTTCAGTTTCTATCTGCATGGGTGTCATGAAGTTTGTCACTTCTGACTTCAGTAGCATGAAGTTGGCTTTGGAGAAGTTTTTTATGGAGGTTTCTTTACTGGGGGGTGGAAGTGGGATGTGGATGTCAAGGGTGATTAGCTTATGGTCAGACCTGACCAATGAGGGGGTGACCATAGGTGTGGAGCATCGATTTGCCATGTTAGTAATGACCAGGTCTAGGATACTGGAGCCCCTGGTTGTACTAAGAATTAGTTGATCCAGGGCATTGGAATTTATGAATTCCAAGAACCGTTGGGCAAAGGTGTTGGTACATGAGTAGTTTTCCCAATTAATGGCAGGGTAGTTGAACTCACCAAATATTAATGTGTTTGGTTGTATCTTAATATTTTCCAGTATGTTTATAAAGGTATAGTGAGAATCTTGGAGTATGGTGGGGGATCTGTAGCAAGATACAAATTGGATTGCAGTCTTACCTAGTGTTAGTTGCACCTGGAGAATTTCAGACACATTGTGTTGGGCAACTAGCCTGGTGTTGTGAATATCCTTGGTGAATATGGACACTCCTCCACCTTTAGTGTTTCGGTCCTTGTTTGGTGGCCAAAAAGTGTGGTAAGAGTTGTAGCCTGGCATTGCAGGGGTGCTCTCTGGAGCCTTGAACCAGGTCTCAGTTACTGCATGTAATGTATTTACCGGGAATGTGTTACTCATCTTCATATATAGTTCATAACAGTCCAAGCCACATGAGTAATGTTATGCTTATCCGTCCATGATGTAATGGAGATAAAACATACTAAGAAAGTACAGCCTGAGAGCAGTTTCTGGAGAAAAAATAAATTTTTAGAAAGAAGTACCATGTTATGGAATTGAACAGAAAAATACATTCTGACATCAGTGGTGTCTGAACTGATAATCAGCTGTGTAGTTACACAGATAGACTTGGTGTAAAGCTTTAGTGATACAAATCATCAACATAGCATTTAGAAAATGCTGGCAAACTGTGGCAACCCATCCATAAGTACATAAAAAATTAGAGAAGGTGAGGGGCAGTGAACACTGATGCTAGGAACAAGTGCTCACCTATAAACACAGCCCAACTGTATGAATGTAGCCTTAAATTCCTTTCTACTACTAGCAGTGGTTCTCTTCTAATTAATTGGGATGTTTTTTCCATGGTGTTAATTAGCAAATATATCTACAATGAAAACTCTCAGAGGCTGAATGCCATGTCTGTGAGCCTTACTGGTAAGGATGAGCACTTTTTTCAATAACTCAGCTCCAAATATTAAAGTAAATATTAGCTACCTCCTTAATAACATACCTCACCATATAGGCATCCAAAGAAGTGGGGACAGAACTGGTTTGGGTTGCAAAGCTAAGCTTGTAAAACCCTAGTGGTTAGGAGCCTAGTATAAACCTATGAAGTTATGAAGAGTACTAGTGATTGCACTAAAGCCTGTGCATTCATTTTGCTTCAGATACTAACACCACTAGTGCTTGCATTAAAGTATGTACCATGCATTCAGCTCCTAACACTAATAGTCCTGGTGACTGTACTAAAGCCTGCAGCACACATTAATTTGCAAGCATTAACAGTATTATTGTTTAGGGTTGCACTAAAGTCTGCAGCAATCCTTAACAGCATTATTGCTTATGGTTGCACTAAACCCTGCAACAAGCATTAACAGTATTATTGTTTATGGTCACAGTAAAGCCTGCAGCAGTCATTAACAATGCTGTTGCTTTTGGTTACACTAAAGCCCGCAGTAATCATTAATAGTAGTATTACTTAATGGTTACACTAAAGCCTGCAGCAAGCATTAACGGTATTATTGCGTATGGTTACACTAAGGCCTGCAGTAATCATTAACAATATTATTGCCTGCACTAAAGACTGCAGTAAGCATTCAGCTCCTAACACAAACAGTACTATTGCCTGCATAAAAGCCTGTGCCAGTTATTCAGCTACAAAGACTAACACAACTAGTTGTTAGGTTAAAGTCTGCAGCATGCATTCATCTCTAAAAATTAATAGTAACAGAGCTTGTATTAAACCCTGGATTATGTGTTCATATTCAGACATTAACAGTACTACTGACTGAATTAATACCAACAGCATGCATTCAGATTCAGTTGTTAATAGTACTAGGGTTTGCATTAAAGCCTAATGCATGCATTTAGATTCAAATATTAGGAGCGATTGATACTATGCAACAGTTTGCCATTTGTTTAAATCTTTTGTGTATCATCAGTTTATTCTTTATTTTTTGTATTATTGCTTCGGTTTAATCAGTTAAAGAAACTTGAAATTGCTCTTGAACAGTATTAGTGCTTGTATTAAGGTCTGATATGCACATGATATATATCATTTATATATCTGTGTACCTAATAAATTTTAGCCTAATTTCAAAAAGTCTGACCATCACAAAACATGACCATGTTATGGTGGCAGACTATGTCAGCAGCTTGTTTCACTACATTGAACTGCAGGCTCAACAGTTTCTCTGATTTTCAGGAAAATGGCTTATTTACTTCATTTCTCCAAGTTATACATTTAGAAATAAATGTACACTGGAAGCCACATACTGTACATTTATAAATAAATTATCAGGGAACATAATGTAAGGAAGATACCATGAACAATCAACTTCTATGGGGATGAGTAAGCTGAAATCTTATCAAGTGTGATTTAGACTGTACAATCTGATGAAAAAGAAAACGGCTGTGCAATGTGTGCATCTGCAAAACTCTTTCATCATAGTCACACACATATTTTAGCCCTTGGGTGAAAATGGTTTGGTACTGTTAATAAGAGATGAGGCATCTCTGCAGCAGAATTTTAAGAAAGTGACCTCAAGCCTGTGTTAACTCCAGCTGGATAAGAGTTTTTTTTCAGAGCACACATGCTTAAGTCATGTGTTGTTCAGCATTGCATTGAGAAGCTGCCATTTTTCCTTTATGAATTTATCAAACAATGCAGAAAGGAACATGCAGATTTTTCCACAAACCCAAGAATGGCCCTTTTTTTCCATTCTACGATGTCCTTCCAGTTCAATGTATAATTATGTATGAGATAAACAGTAAGATAAAATCTCCCACACAAGAAACGAGGAAGTCTAGCCTCCAATTAAAACATACTTTTTCTGATGTACATTTCTGGATCACAATTTTGTGCTTCTGTAAAGAATTATTTGTACAAAGATCTCAGACGTGATTCCTAATGGAGTGGCCCAAAGTGAGTTTTTGAAACAAAATTAACACTATTAAGAGGAAATACAGACATTGCTTTAATGGATGGCTCCATCTAATGCATTGAGGCTTCTTTACCCTATCCATGTCATATAAAACACAAACACACAGACACAAATACCACAATATATAGCACAGCAGTTTATTAAAATAGAAAATGAACACAACAGGAGCATTTCTGTAGTCCTTTTAAAAACAGTCATACATTCGTCTTTGGTTTGCATTTGATGGCAAGTGGTATAAAGTAGAAAAAAATGAATTCAAGGTAAAATGAGATATGTATACAAATTACAGAAAATCAAATGGAATAAAACATAGATAATACATAAAGCATAACACATATTGAAAATAAATATGGATTTTTAAGGAGGTAAAACAAACAGATGTAACAATCTTTGTGTTACTCAGAAACAGTTAAAGATTCACTTTATATTATTAACATGGGAAAATTAAACAGTTTAATTTTAAGTTAAGATACACTAAGCAAACTAGGAAAATTAAGATGGCTCACATATGTTAAATAAATCACTTAATGAATGCAGAACCTTAGGAAAACAGTCCTAAATCATTTAACCAATGCAAAAATCTTAGGAAAACAAAATGTGCTATGTTTGTAGCTTGCAGTATGGAAGACTAAAAGAAAGCACTTCCTCTAAAGAGGGTTTGGTTTTTATCCTAAGTTACAATAACCTGAGCATGGAACAGTCATAGGAACATTTTTAAATAGTATTTTACTAGTTAGAATATGAGCTGTATTGTTTCTGCCATATATATTCTTAGCACAAAGTCATTAATAATGTGTAACATATTTTTCTTCTTTTTGCCAGAAAGCCATTTTCCTGCTTCAGCTAAAATAGTCTCTTGCAATAACAGATCATGAACAAAAGCCTCTATTGTTTTATATTTTAATTTTAATACAGATATGACAACTTGCATCATAGTTAAATTTATGGATTTGGTATTCTAATTTGAGCGTTGTCATATTTCTGAAAACACATCATACATTTAATATTATATTTTATATTGTTCAGAAAAAATAGGCAGGATATGACACAAGGAATTATGTATCTGTTAATCTAATAAATGAAAGAAGATATCAGAATTAAGTCAATATTTTTCAACATGATGGAAATTTAACTCAGATATTTAGTTGTGTCTAAAATGAATTATGACGTTTTGGAGTAACTATATAGTCATTACAGAAATTAACAATAACAGCTTAGCACAGAGGATAAAGGCCATGAGAAGATAAAAAGTTTTGTCCTACAATGTTTTCCCTCAGAATTTATTTGGCTAATGTTGACCTCTGGACATGTAATTTAGCAGAAAGTACTTCTGCATCTCTATTAAAAATTAACTTTTGCCCATCTAGGAGCAAGAATAAATGTGATTCAATATATCTATCTATCTAGATATTGTCTTCTTATCAATATATCTTTTTTCTAAGTGTTTGGGAGTGAAAGAGAGCATGGTGTGTGTGTGTGTGTGTGTGTGTGTGTGTGGTGTGTGTATCAAGCCTTTCTGAAAAAGTGGCAATTATTTACAAATTATGGGTTTTAGAATTTGGTATGTGAAAGGGAAATTAAAATGTAGCAAAAAGTTTTGAAAGGAAGGCATAAGTAGAAGGTTCATTTCTAAAGAGCATTACATGAAGAATGACAGTTTATATTAGGTTATTAAACAAACATCTCTCAGTTTAGTACTTGTCTTAAAATTTTAGTCTGAAAATATTTTGTCCTTTGTGAGTTATACCATTTCATAGATATCGTGAGCTTTTTTTTTATTTCGAAATATTCTCTTTTTATTCCAGACCCAATGACAAGATATAAACAAAGCATGCTAGTTCATGTGTTTGTCAAGCAAGCAACTTCCTGCCACAAAATAAAAATCTGTTTATAAATATATTACTTAATTTAATTGTATTTGGTAGTCTTACTGAAAATGTAGTTTGTCCTTTCAATTTACTCTCGTTATGATATAATATTTGATTGTATGCAAAAAACAATAATCATTACTCACAAAATCTGATCTTTCAGCCAAGTATCAGCTTCTGAACTGATGCTTGACAAGTGTGGACAAATAATCTACATGGATTTTTGTTATACTTTTATAGTGTTTGATGAAAACAAAACATTTTGCTGCTGGATGTAAATAGTCATTGTCATAGCAATTCTGCAGAAGCATATAAGCTGGCAAGTGTTGATCATAATATGTACAGTTGTGTACAGAAGTAACAGGACAGTATGCTAACTCAGGTTTAAGATTTCTGCCTCAAAACTCCAGGTTCTGAGGTTGAAACCAGATCACTACTTAATACCTTTGTGAAGCTTCAGTGTTCTTCCCATGCCTGCCTTGTTTTTGTCTAGCTATACGAATTTCTTCTTGTTTCTCACAAATGTGCCAGTTGATTGGCAACTTTGGACTTCTGTTACATAATGCAGTTTCCCTTCCTTAATGGTTTGGACCCTGGCTATAAAGGTCCAGTACAGGCCACATCAGTTTCCTGATAATGAAGTATGACTGGGGTTGAACTGAGCTGACAAGACAGTGCAAACTGTAGTAGGCAGTGGTAGTCTAAATATTGTCCTTGGTAACATAATCATTGACACGTGGATAGGTATCTCGGTGTTGTTGGTACTGGTTGCATTACAGATGTAGAATTGCTGCCAAAACCATGTGTCCATAACAGTAACAGTATGAACAAAATAAAGTCTTCTCCCTGCCTATGGTAGTCTGCAGTGTGCAACCTTCTCATCTCCTCAATTACCTCAACTTGTTTGTCAGCATAACTCTGATTGGTTGGTTCAGAATCAGCTGACTTATACATTACTTCCCACTTGCGCTTTTCCATTAGTAAATACTATCCAGCTGAATACTAAACTTAAGTTCCTTCATCTATTTCTCACCAAGTCCATTTAATCGTAGGATCATAGAAACATAGGAACAATATTGGCAAAAAAAGAGTATAAAGGATTAGTCCAGATAAAACCACTTTATCAGGGTGAGAGAGGG
Organism: Protopterus annectens; assembly: GCF_019279795.1. Classification (NCBI taxonomy): domain Eukaryota; kingdom Metazoa; phylum Chordata; order Ceratodontiformes; family Protopteridae; genus Protopterus; species Protopterus annectens. The sequence goes on from NC_056737.1 coordinate 247,573,280, forward strand.
AGTCTCCTAAATCTTCTAGCTAAAGTGATTTTATCTGGAATAATCCTTTATATTCTGTTTCTTGTTAGTCCTGTCATCCTCTGGGTGAGAGGCATAGCTCTCAACCTCTCAGAGCAAGAAGTATGGAGAAAGCCATAAATAAAAGTGAGACAAAAGCCCAAAAATAGGGGCAATTTTTAAATATTGCTCTTACAAACTTACAAACTTACAAACTTAGAAAGTTGACAGAATAACAGGTTTTGCATTAGCATGAATTTTCTGAAGGGTGTGAAGTCTGAACCTCAATTGTCTGTCATTATTTTCTAATTTCATTCTTTAATAATTTGCCACTAATTTGCCAGAAAACCACAATTTTATGAAAAACGTACCAAAATTCTGAGGCAAAAATCTGGACATTCTGCTAAAATCTGTACAGTTGAGAGGTATGATTCACAGATGGGATACCAGACTTCAGTCAAGCCCTCTGGATTACTTTTGTTAACAATAATAGGCAAGTGACCATGGCAACCCTAAGATGCCTACTCATAAACACCTTCAAACAGACACACTTAAAATTCATGTCACCTTTAACAAGGCCTTAATAGTGCTCACCTCCCAAAACAAGCAAGGCTGTATAGGATAACCCTGGTTAATTATCTATGTTATATTCCTATAAAAATATATTCTATGACATTTTAGTTCACATATTTGCTTCTGTTATAGAAATTAGCTGTACTTTGTTTAGCACTTCTATGATTTCATCCAGGATGTTAGTCTTGTATTACTTCTTTGTTGTTTGTACTCTCTTTCTTTACCATTTTATTATTCCTCAATATGTTGTTTATTATATTCTGCTCATGTATTTCGGTAATTGGCACAAAGCCTCAAGAATGATTACTTTCACTTGTTATAACAATATGTTCTAATTCTTGTCATCTGTGGTGTTTTTCAGATTTGTCTTAATATATGTTGCTACACTGCCTAAAGACACAATATATTTCACCCAAATGACTTCTTCTTTTTAAATTGTCTGAGCTGTTCTTCTTTGTAAAGTTTATGGACATATTTCAGAATTAACATTTCTACTTCAGAAGATCTTAGTCAAATACAAAAATAATACAAACACATGGATTATCTATGTGTACGCCTATATAAAGGCTGAAGAACTACATGTCTCTAAATCCTTCTGTACTGACAAGCCATGGATTTTATACATCCAATGACATCTCTCCTACCTCAGTGATGGGGTAGTTGTGATTGAAGGAATAACATTTGCCATGATGCTGACATTCCTCATAAAAGGTGAGTATATTGTAGAGATAGAACATAAATACCACTTTCATTATATATTATATATTAAATAACAAGCAGAGAACACAGATGCAAATAATGGCCACACAGTAACCTACATATAATGCTCTGCTGTAGTTGACTGCCTTTAGTTTAGTGGAAAGGTGGATGCATAATTTTTCAGGTGAGGTGAGTTGAGGTGAGCCATAGACTCTTGATCCTAGTGTCCTTGAACTCTCATATTTCATTGTGTTGCCACACTTTATTAGAAAGGCTTTGATGACAAGATCAAGGCTAAAAAGAATCAACAATCATATATAATGAAGCTGCTACTGTTGTCTCTCATTTCCATGGTCTGTGGTTCAGTCCTGTCTCTGGGACTCTAACTGGCTGGTGTTTATTTTTCAATGTGTAATCCAGTTTCCAGTTTACTGAGTCCTTTAATAAGATTTTTAAAAAGTCTCTAAATTGTAGTGAGGAGTTTTACTGCCTGAGTTTCCCTTGTAAATAAGTTCTGTTCTTACTAGGCCTTACACAGTAAACAGAAAATAATTAATTAGACATGTTGATGTAGTAATATGCTGAGAAAGGTATGAAGTCTGTCCTAATGCATGATGTATTTTTATAAAATACTAGCAATCCCATTACAGATCTGTTTGTTTGACGTGAAAATAATTGCTTATTGTTCTACTGTGGAACTTTTTCTCAAGCTCTCTGGTGAAAAATAACGGCACTAATCTGGATTTATATGCTAAACGATGAATAAGAAATTAGTAATGAATAAGAATAAATCAGAATGACATATTCACAATATGCTGCAAAGGTGTGTACTTGTCTTATGAATCACCATAAATTATATGAATGTTAAAGTTACAGCAGAAATATATTTGCTATGTACTTTTTCAAAAAAAAATTAACATGGAGCCATAGACTTTAATAACAGATAAAGTCTATTTGACTCAGTTAGTTTCCCCTTTTTATCTATTGGATAAGCTATAAATATTCTTTAAAATGCATCTTATTTAACCTAGCCTTCATAAGAACTTTCTTATGTTAGCCATATGCATTACAAAATTTCATAAAAGGTTCTCAGTCCATAGCAACCTATTTTCATAAGTTATTCACATTATCCATCACACTTTCCATTAAAAAAAAATTTCCTTGGATTTCCCCTGAGGTGGCCACACTGAACCTTGTTCTCAAGCAGGAGACAATGGCTTGTGTGAAGTTAGCTTGTTTTGGAAAAAAGTACTGCAAATCCTATATCAAAAAAGATCACAAAGTTAGACATCCTTGAACTGTAGACACTGCTGATTTGGAAGGACAATATTATCATGTAGTTTTATTGTATCTTTAAGAAATTCCCTGCTTAGGATCTATTTCAATCAATGTTGGCAAGAAATAATGAATCCTATTTGGTAAGATCTGACATATCTAACCAGGAACCATCTTTAAAGCCAAGGAAAACTGATTCCTAAAGAACCTTTCTATTAATTCCCATTGGAAGTGAGTTAAGTGCTGATGACAGGAGAAATGAAGGATCTGGTTGAAAAGCATTTTATCTAAAGTGCATTTTCCCAAATGGAATTTTGATCAAAAATTCGAATTTCACTTAATTTTATGTTAAAGTTTTGAAATGAATGTTTTTAACAGATACTTTGTTCCCTAAACCACCACACAAGTGGCTTATCCCACACATTGCAATATTATTATAATTAACTCTGCTAGCCTTTATTATGCAATCAGAACAGGCTTTGCATGAAAATGCAACAGGAATGTGTATATGAGTGTGTGTGTGTGTGTGTGTGTGTGTGTGTGTGTGTGTGTGTATTTGTGTGTGCGCGCACGCGCGCTAGCATGTGTGTTTGTATATGTATTTCAGTCCAACAAAACTTGCCCTTTTGTGTAGAAATATCAGTATATTGGTAGGTCTTAATTTCATATTTGATCTACACACACACACACACACACACACACACACACACACACACACACACACACACACACACACACACACGACCACTCATAGACACTTGAATGTCATTTTGGAGCATTGCTAATTCCCTTACCAGCATGTGTAAGGCTTTCCTATAGTGTGTAAGTGCGTGTGAATAATTTTGCTTGTTTGTTTGTGTCTATAGATAAAAATGGGTTCCCCTATGAGGGTCCATGAAAGGGCTTGTAAGCTATACCTCAGGAACCTTGGGAATGCAATGATGCAGTAACTTCTTTTTTGTCAGTCTTGATCAGTAAAATGTGAAAAGGCTGACTGTTTCAGTAATCATAAGTATTGTTTGTACCTTTTGGCTTTGTTTTAGTCATGTAAATACCTACTAAAGGTACAAGGTCTGCTATAAATAACGTAAATCAGTGTTTTTTCTTGAAATATACCTTATTCTGATGAGCTGTGGTTGTGTGGATAAGCAGAAACACTAAACACCAAACAACTAACTCTGTGTTAAGACAAGTGTGTGGCGTGGGAACACTAAATACTTAGATCAATAAGTCAAATGCAAATGAAGTGAAATAATGCAAATTGCAGTTATAGAAGGATGGTGACATATGCTGAAACAAGCAGACTTAAAATGTCAGTACAATGCTGAATGACCTAAGTATGTGTGAAGAAGCTTCTAGTATGCCTTCCTACATTTGTCTGAAGTGAAATTGTTTGATTGTCAGTAGCATGTAGGATCTACAAAAGAAAATGAAAGGAATGCCACTGATTACTTTTTTCATAGAAAATCATTGCCTTTGTGATTTCTAAGTGTGTGCTGGGAATGACTCACTTGTTTTGAAAGATTTCTCCTTTCTTTGAATTGATCTGACCATGGAGTTGGAATAGCCATGTTCAGAGGTGGTGTAGGGCTTGCTTCCAAATGGGGGGAGGGTGTGTAGGGGGGCTTGCCCCCTTATAGAAACAACTAAATTGGATTCTTTGCCCTTCTGCATTTCAGAATTTTTCTTTTGACTTTTCAGAAAAATTAGCTTTCAGGGAGTTAGTGTTTCATAGTACAATCTTCTAAGAGAAATAATGGAAAAGTAAGTCAGTACATTCAATAACCAGTGGAAAAATTTCCATAAAATAATGCCCCATGGCTAAGTAAATAAAAAGATTAACTAAGAAGAAAGAGTAACAAACATAACCTGGGTGGCAAAGTGGTTAAATAAAAGTACGGTACTTAAATGTATTGTCTAAAGATGAGGTAAAAAGATGCATTTAGCTCTCTTCATTGCAGGGACAAAACTTCTTCAAAGTTTTTATAATTATCCAAACTCTAGAATGGAAGAGAAGTCTTTTTTTATAGAAAATACCAAAGTGTATAACATAAGAAGGCATATAAAAATGTTCAGATGTAGTAAACAAATCAACAGCTTTGCAAATACATGAATCTTATTATGTAACTGTTCTCACACATTGACATATATAACATTCTGCACATGCAAAGAACATGGAGTTTTCTTAAGATGGTATGTAGTGCATAGCACATGGTGCCTTCTGAACTCTATATTTTACATCAGCAAAATTTATCATTCTTTCATCGTTAGATGTAATGCTGAAATGGCTTCATGGATTACAGTCTGATTACGTTTTTTTTGGATTAACTGTTTGGAGTAGAACTGGCTTTAAAAATATTTTACAAAGTAATTTCCCCTTTTATTTCAGATACAGCCTAATTAGCCTTGATGTCTGCAGCCACGACATCTGCACACTTAATGTATTTTTAATGATTTTTTTCTTTCCGTCAGTAAGATGACATCATTTCCACAGAAACAAAATAATTTGTGAACTAAGCAAGATTTAACTAGGACATGCAGAGTCTGAGACACATCCCGTTATTTCTAATCACAGGAGATGATATTTGGATGAGTTAAATGGTTTTAATTGCTTACACCCTTCAGTTTCTGTGTTTAGTTCAGGCTTAGTGGTTGCCAGTGTGCATTCCAGAGCTATAGACATTCCTATAGAGAAGTTACTTACCCTGCTACACTGATGCCAAAATTAAGAAAACTTTGAAAGATTAAAACAATTTATGAAAAACAGAGGGAGACCCATATTTTACTGCTGATTACTTTTGTAACTTTATACCAAAAGAGAAAATATGGTTCAGATTTTTACTCCTGAAAATATAGTCAGAAAAGCATGCTTGATTTAAAGACAATGAACAGTGTGTCATTTTAACACAAGGTTGCTCTCTGACAATTTTCAGGTTAAAATCAGTACTGAACAGGTCAACACATGCATTTTGCTTAATAAGAAAATGTGATGTCTGTAAACCTGTGTTTGCGCGCGCGTGTGTGTGTGTGTGTGTGTGTGTGTGTGTGTGTGTGTTTCGCTTCTTGTAGTTCTATACTGTATTTCATATGTTATGTGTGATAAACTCAATGACCTAGCAGATAATTTCCATTAAAAGTAGACTAATGCTGTATCAGTATGGAACCTATTTTGCAAACATGCCAGCGTTTTTTTCAAAATATGGAAGATATGTTTTCATTCAAAAGTGTCTGGCAAACATTGGAGATTGCTTCAAGGTTAAGTATAAATGCATACTGATAACAGAAACATCTAATGAGATATTCTTGATCTGATCTGCATAAGAAAATGCCTTAAATTACTGCAGGTATTAACTAGTTAATCACAACTGCACCTGGTGCAGATGTAAGCAAAACATGTATTTAGCGTGGTTCGGTTTATAGGCATATACTAATTTTATACTTCAGTGTAATCTAAGTGCTCTTAAATGCATCATTATTAATGTTAGCAAACATTTCAAACATGTTTTTCCAAATCAAATCTTTCAGTCAGTTCACATCATATGGTTGCTAAACCAAGAACCATCATTTGCCTTCTGTTTCATATTTGTCATATCTGCCACCACTGCTTACTGGGATAAAAGTGTCCTGAAATCAGCCATTTTGTTTCTTTTACCAGTTTTTCTTTCCTCAGTCTGATTGGGGGGGGGGAGGTCAGTGAGGAAAAAAATACATGAGTGAATAAGATGTTGTTGGACTGAGTGTGATCTGTTAAGAGTTCATGCTAAGCATAGAGGAGTATGATCGGTTCACCGATCATAACCTGCTTATATGTACGTATCTGAGACATGGATGCCAACAACTTCACCTCAGGTGAAGCTTGAAAGGTGAATCTTGGCATCTTTGTTGAAAACACATAACACATGGTTATGATCAGTGAGACGATCATTAATTCTTTGTAGAACATAGAGCTTATCTGCTTCTTGTACTATTAGTTACAGAAAAAAATCGCTTAGTGTTTTGTTGGCTTTCGAAGCTGTAAAACACTTAGCGGACACTGTCAGAAAGGCAGTGTAATACTGCCTGTCACGTTTATAATTACCTTTAATGTCTCTCTACTGTCTAAATTTTCACAGGATATCCAGATTATTGCTTCATATTTTTGGTCAGTTCCTCATAAAATCTATGGTTTTCAGACAAACCATCGGAGGATTGAAGTCATTAAAAATGACAATACATTTGAGTTTCAGAGATCATATGCTTCACATTATGTAGGTGAACACATTCTATTATTTTAGCAACGTTCTAAGTTTTTTGTGTACAGGAAGTTAAGGACACATTAAGGGTATGGACAGCAGGCAGAAACAATCTTTTGCTCTGCCACTATTATTTGCTAGTTAGTACGGGCAGATTTTACTGCTGAGCGGTAGACCCGACCTTAACAACATAAGCCAGGGGTGCGTAACGATACGGCTGGGTCACCCAACACTCTTGCACTTAACTGGTTTGCCTTTTTTTTGTATATCAAAATATAATCACAGTGTTCCATGCACTACATTATTGTTATGAGCACATTAGTTAAAGATTTGATGATCACCTAAATGCCAGTCACTTAATTGCCTAGAAATACATTTTAATAAATTCTTATATTTTTAACTGAGGCATTGTGCATTGTGGTTTCAAATAAGACTGGAGTTTTGCATTAAATGACATTGCTTTTTTATCTGTTTTCTGGATCCTTGACTTGACAGCCTACAGGATATCCAATAATCAGCTATAAGCTTGGAATACCTACCTCCCATCCATTCCCCAAGAAAAAAAAATAGGTCCTGATTACTTTAGAGAGCATTGCTCCATATTCCTCAGTTTCTCAGGGTAGGCTGATCCTGTTAAGAACCACTGCCTTTGGCAATCCAAGGTTTTCCTAGGGGTTACTGCTATAGTTATAAATGCAGAACCACGCCCATCTTGGAATACATGCTCGAATTTGGCTGTGATTGCACTGATACTACTCCCCATACTCTGCTGATGTCTCAGTCTCTACAAGTAACCTGATCATGGATGATACTTTCCTCTTGACAATGAATCTACAAAGCCCACAAGTCTTTGTGTAGTACAATGGTTTGCTTTATTTGGTATGATAAAAACCAGGTTATGAGGAACTGGCAAAAAATCGTCAGCTAATCTCAATTTTCTCCTTTTACGGCATAGCTGTATTGTTTCAGTCTGAGCAGCTGTGCTAACTGTAATGATAACTTTCATTTTGCAGCTTTTATCATCCATTTCTCTGGCAACTGTAATGATCTTTCATTCTGCCTGCCAGATTAATGACCCTCTGCATTATGCCCTATTTACCATTTCTCTGACCTCAGCTTTTATTCCTTTACCAAAGGAAAAAAATGAGTAGTGATGTGTGTGTGTGTGTGTGTGTGTGTGTGTGTGTGTGTGTGTGTGTGTGTGTGTGTGTGTGTGTGTGTGTGTGTGTGTGTGTGTGTGTGTGTGTGTGTGTTTGTCTGTGTATGTGTGGATATGTGTAACAGTGCTTATGTGTTTCTCATATAGCCTTAAGCCAATACTAAAGTAAGGTTGTAACAATTGTGCAATATGGCATATATGGTGAGAGTTCCTTCAGCTTCTTTTACAAGGATCAGTGCATCATACATTTCTAAGAATATATCAGTTGAAATAAATTAAATACAACACAATTCAGTATTACTTACAAAATGTACACAATAAAGCAACATGCAGGAGGCAACATTTGAATCATTATTGTAGGTAAATAATCATGAGAAGTGCTCAGGAGTGCCTTATTGCCCTTCCTGCCCCAGAGCAGATACAATACATTGGGGAGACTTCTCCTACAGCTTCTTCAACTCATTTGACAAATTCAAGTTTGACATTTGCTTTTTGTGTTTTTATTAATGTATGATTGCTGACTTCTGAATTAATTATAATGAATTAATTATTAAGCTCTTCGTATACTCATCGGGGGGGGGGGGGTTCAGTAAAGCCTACATTTTTTTTGTCATTGTGGGCACATTGAGGTATATCACACACATGGCCACAGACAGTTTTAGATTCAGTAAGTGCCATGTAGGGGTGTGCACACCCCCGTAAACAAGGTAAACACTGTGGCATACTAATTACAGCACAAGCAGCTAAATTGCATGCTAATCAACCAGTCCAACATGGTGGAACACTTCAACCAGCTATAAAGTATCCATGTAGACTCCATGCTGGTTTTTCATGTGAATTCCAAAATTTTGGAATTCAGACATGGAAAAGAGTCTACGTGGACAGAATGAAGCCAATGCTGCTGCTGCTAATAGGCCTAGTTTGAGAAGGAGAAGAGTTTTCAGGCCTCTTTTAACTTTTCACAGCCGATGTGACATGGAAATTGTAGAGCACTACAGCACAGATAGGAACACACTACAGGAATTCTGTAACCTCTGCCGACCTCAACTCAGAGCCAGGGCCAACTGAGGGTGACCCATCCCAGTGGGACAAAGGTATGTTTAGCCCTTAGAATGTTAGCTACAGGTACCAGTATCTTTCAGAGACCAACAGGGGACATGCTGGAAATGTCACTGGCATCAGCATTCAGGATCCTCCACCATTTCCTGAATGCTATGCTCCAACATGCAAGTGACCACATATAGTTACCCCATAGTTCTAAGGAGAGGGCTAAAAATATGCAGGAGTTCTACTCCATAGCACACTACCCTGAAGTACTGGTTGCCATAGATTGCACACATATAAAAATGAAGGCACCACCTGGGGTACAGTGTAGGTTCTACATAAACAGAAAAGGCTACCACTCTTTCAACCTCCAAGTTGTGTGTAATGCCAAGGGAATACTCTTGAACGTGTGTGCTGGTAACCCTGGCAGTTACCACAGCTCACATATCTGGCACATCTCCCAAATGTACCACATGTTTACTAGGGGAATAGCCCATAGAGTAATTTATGGGGGGATGCAGGCTATGCACTGGAACTATGGCTGATGACACCCATCAGAAATGCACATACTCCCGCAGAAGAACGTCATAATTAGGCACAAGCTCAAATCAAAATATCATAGAGTGTGTGTTTGGGCTACGGAACTCATGGTTTTGGTGTCTAGATTCATCTGGGGAGCCCTGCAGTACAATACATGGATATGTACAGAAATATTCACATTATGTGCCATGCTACACAACATATTCCTGAGGAAACAGCTTCAGGAGGATCAGCAAGGGGAAGGGGTGCACATCTCACCATGGTAACCACAGCCACAGGCAGATGAGGAGTCAGAAGGGTAACCACCAGCTGTTGTGGGTGTAGGCAGATGTAGGCATGTTTGGTATGCCCTTGCATTTGCAAAGAGACACTCACTCACCACCTAGGAGCCTAGAAGCTTCCTCCTACTCACATAATTATAGTAACATTGATGTCGGGCAACTCACACAACCTTTACCTCCCCATGTATTGGCTGTCTGCTGCTTGCATCAGACAGAGTCAGCCCTAAACTAAAACTGTGGCAACTGCTGCAATTACAAGGTAAGTGCTGAACCTGGAGTATATTGTTTAATAATATGAATGTGTGGCATATCCTTGTATTTCATTACTTGGTCCGGCAAGCAAGTAAAAGCTGGGAGATTTGAACAAAAAGTACCTTAACATGTGACAGCAGAGACCTATTTGATGTATATGTGTCTATTACAAAGTAGAAGGCCTCAGACATCAAAGATTCACAGAGTCATACCTCTCAAAAGTACTGATGATCACTGCATGCACTCAGTTTAGCACCATACGTTTGTACTGGAAAATCATTAAAGAGAGAAGTTAGAAAGTAATGATACACATTGCAATTTCTGACTTCACAACCCTCACAAGATCATTCACTATAAGGTTGGGAAATTTTGATGCAGTCAACTGTCTAACTTTCCAAGGCCAATATTTGTCAAAGGTACAAATGACATTTCAATACTACAAATGCAGTTATACTAAACACTAAGTTAGCTGTACACCAAGAGCATCAAACACAAAGCTTATGTATCCCTGAATTCAAAAGATGGAAAACAGGGATATGGCACAGTTATCATCACTTGCACAGGGTGTTGTGTAGGGGAGAATGAAGCCTAGGCTGACACAAAAGGTTGGTGAGTGTGTGTGAGTAAGAAAGAGAAGCAGACAGGCAGTTGGATACACCAACAAATGGTCAGTGAGAAAAAAATGAGTAACTGTTGTGTGTGTCTGTAGGGGTCCTACAAGTGAAATTGGTGTGTGAGTGCCTGCACAAACACAGCAAAGCAATGTACTGGTGCTACATCTTTGTAGGTCGGACAGGTATGAGCTGTGCATGGTAGAGGTGGAAGTTCATTGTTGTTTTCCCCAACCATGAGAAATGACTCTGCCAGGAGTTGCACTGGCACGTCCATGCCCACAGTTATATGCAGTGGTGCTACCTGAATGTGACTGATGTTTGCTGAATGAGTTCCCTTCATGGGGATGCCAGGACCATGACCCCATGGCTTGCCACATCTGGGTGTGGACAGCACTGATGGAACAGTGTAAGTACTGCCACTCTCGGAGCATGATTGGGCACAGCCACATTGGCTGACAGCAGATGTTGTGGCTGGCCTACACCCATGTAGATGCCATTCCCCTCCCAGCAGATGTTCCATCACAGACACCTCTCATTCCAACATGTCTATCATTCTATCCATTGAATCATCAACACAGTGGAAGCAGTTAGGAATGTCAGACTGTGCCACATCTATAACCCTGAGTATTTGTCTGCAGCACCTATGGGACCATGCCTGTGCCTCCATGATGGCCCTAGACATACTTTAAGTGGCATAGAAACAGACACCTGCACCAGGTGGAGGAGGGGGTAGCAGGCCCCCTCCGAGCACCCCCTATCAACTCTCCTGCGTTGCACCTTGCCCACACTTTGGTTATGGCCTGACTCAACAGGCACTGAAGCCACAGTAGCTACATTTCCCTGATCAATAGTCTCACCCTCCACCTGTCCAATATCTGTGGCCTCACTGGAATGGGTAGGTGTAGGCCTACTGGCTGTATCTGGTGGAATTGTATTTGATGGCTGTTTGTCAACCTCAGTGTCAGATTCAACCTCTGCACCCCATGACTGTGCCTCAGTTTGGCCACCATCATCAGAGTCTGCTGATAAACTGACATCAGGTGGCAGAGGGCCCACAGTCCCAATGTCATGACCACTTGTGCTAAAAGGAAATAAACACATGAATACATTAATACCTACACTACTATACTACAATACATGCTAACAAGGTAAGAGTGCTGCCACTATTACAGATGGTGCAACAATATACATAACAGGCCTGACATCAACAGCACACATTAAAATATTTCCTTAAATTGCTCAGCAGTACTGACATAAAAATGTTTGGCTTACCATCTGCAGAAGAGATTCCCCTCTGTAATCCAGACTGTCCTGGAAGAAGTTAAGCAGGAGGTAAGAGCAACATCATCACAATTAACAGCAACACAGGAAGTAATACTTTTACTCCTTTATATGTCCATGAAGTATACTTTCAACAAGAATGCGGCTGTTAACTCAAACCTAAGCTAATAACTGTAGCAATCTTTAATCCCCCCCCAAAAAAAATACATGTGACACAGAAGTAATGTATTGATTTCAAGTGTTTTACTATACAACATTATTCAACTGTTGAGATACCAAAGCCTACCTGGAAGCTCTCCTGAGATGTGCTTGCTGTCTCTGACACTGTTGCTTCCACATCCAGGACGTGCTGACTGCACTCTCCTCTGAGCTGTCTGGATCCCTGATATTGACCAGGAACTCTTCCTTGAGTATTAATGATGGTTCCCCAACAGGCCCTCCCCCAGTACTCATCTGGTCATGGCCCACTGCAGCTGCTCTCCTCAGTGCAGATGTGATCATGTCAGTGGCCCTGTGGCACACCTGCTCATATGTCCTGATGTGGCCACCTATGGTATTAAGATCAGTAACTGTTTGTTGCCAAATTTGCATCCTACATGCTATATCTCCCTGTTCCCTTTCCAGTAGAAAAGCACCATGTTGCCTAAAGGCATCCACTGTGACCTGGGTCTCAACATCAGTCAAGGGGGTCTCTGAGGATTGACATGCCTGGGTGGCATACCTAAGTGTCCTAAAAGACAAGAGAAGGATAATACACCTAAGTATCACATAAGTACTGAATAATTGATTCCAGATAAAACAGAAAAGGTAGCTACTCAGTATTACCCCCTGTAAAAACATACAACAGTCTACGGATGTGAAATACAAACAACAGGCAGGATGCAAAGCAAAGAGAGTCATAAAGAACAACATGTCCTTGTTTGTGCCATAACAGTAACTCACCTTTGCACCCCCCCACAAAAGAACAGTCTATCCTTGTTTGTGCCATAACAGTAACACACCTTTGCTCTCCCCTAAAAGAACAGGAAAATGACACATTTGGCTAACAAACGTTTGAAATGCTCAAAGTGCTAACAAAGTAACTGTCCCTGAAACATTTATACATATTTATCACAGAACATTCAATTTTCATGTATTGGCACTCAGGTATACCTCTGAAATGGCTTGGCAAACATTCCCATGCCTTCAGTGCACTTCTAACAAATACATACAGATAAAATGTAAAGACCTTTGCTTCAGATTTTTCTTAAATACATTACACCATATGCAGTATGTAGCTGGCCAAATGGAAGCATGCATTCTGAAATTCATTACTCCTCTGCACAGTTATATCCTGAAGAAATAGCATTATCTGCAGTCTTCCCAACATAAACAAGTCTCCTCACTATTAGTTTCCCTAGCTACATGGTTTCCATTTAATATGGTGTAGATTCAAGGCTGTTAGCATGGTGAATATGCAAATGAGGTGTCAATTCATTAGAACTGCTGAATCACAAAAAATGGATCTGTGTAGGATATGTAAACATAGTGCACTCACTGCCACAATGTTTGTTTTTAATGGATTGCAAATGGGAATGATTAGTGGTTGGGAGAAAGAAAACACAACAGCACTGCAGGTTGCCTTACTTCCACTGGGTGTGTCAGATTACATCTACAAAGTGTAAGATGAAATGTTGGGAATGTAAGTAAGCAGCACACAAATCACAGGTTGTGTTCCTTAACATCAAACCTGACCTTCATTTGTTGGCAACTTCATAGGATATTATTTCCACTTAATATCCTCATACATTTTAAGATCAATGATATAGAATGGCTTACACACTGCATATCTCAGATTACTGCTCAGATAATTGAAAAATTGCCAGCAAACGCAGACATGTAAGACAGAGCTGTATATTTGCAAGCAATAATCATGACAGGTACACTACATCCAAAACTAATAAATGTACAAATAGCACTTGTATTATTTGATATCACTGTAGATGCTGTTGCAGTTGGTTGTGTGCAGATTGAATTTAGTTCTTTGCTGCAAAGCTGCTTATGTGGCAAAGAGGAATAAGGCACCCATCTTTTGTTCTGAAGGTGCATTGGAGTGAGCGTTCAAATCCAGACATATGCAGAAATATCTCATATGCACTAAAATTTTAAGTGTGTATGTCATAGATTGTTTTTCCTCGTTTTAACTACCTCTCCCTTTTTTCTCTTTTTTACATGTATTAAAGTATTTGATATGGCAGCAATGTATTTAAATGTTTTAAAATTATTAGACACACCTGTATTTGAGCACAGTACTATCCGGACCCAACAAGGAATGTATCAATGGATTAACATGGACTGCCACAGAGTTGTTTAAGCAGCAATTGTATTTCATAGACTCAATACTAAATGTCAGACTTTAGCAATGCAGTTCGCATTTGCACACTGCTTACCTATGTGCAAACATGTTTCTCACATGCATATAGACTTTGCTAACTATTGCACAAATCAGCTGCTCATCAAACTATGGAAATGTACATATTATGCTTTATTACTGCTGTTTACTTTCCATTCTCTGTGTATGACATGAAATTACATGTGTAAACATGTAAACATTACAAACTGAGGGCCCTATCTAACAATATGTCAGATATTTACAATGCATCTATCTGTTGCCACCCCAAGCACTGCAACCCTGTTGTCTCAGTACTGTTTCTACACATATAGCAGCCAAAGTACAAAATGTAATATCAAATGTTGTGTGCTATGCAATGCACTTCAGTCTGCTAACATATAGAACTGCAACTATTGACCCATATGCCTAAAAAGATTTATTTGCAAGGCTATGGAAGGAATCAGCATGGACTATATCCACAGGATATAGGTGACCTTCAACATACTTGACCTTACCCATATTGTTTTTGTCAAGGGTAGATCTTGTTCATTAAACCTTGCAGACTTCTTGGATACTGAACCCCCGCACAGACCTGGATGAATGATAATAGGACATACCACCTATGTTGACTTATCCAAGGCCTTTGACACTATCCCCCATTCATGTGTCATAGTGAAGATCTGCTATTTGAGAATTTAGCCATATAGTAGTATAGGGATAGGCAACTGGCTCACAGACATAAGACACACACTCAAAGTTGAGGACTGCACCTCCACCAGTAGCCAGTTGCCATTAGAATACCACAAGGATCTGTGCTGGGCCTTCAACTGTTTGCAAACTACTTCCCTGAAGTGCTGGCAATGGTAGATGGCCTGTGGTTTGCCAAGTTTGACTGGTGACTGGATGCACTAATAGAGTCACCCAATGATGGTAACATATTACAGAAGGGGCTGCCACACACAAATGATTGGTGCCAGACTCACAGACTGAACCTTAAAGCATACAATGGCTCACCAAAGAAGTATTGCTGCTAATTATGATATACATACCACCCCTCTAAGATCAAATACAGTGTTGTGAGATTTGGAAACATATGTTGATAGCAATCTACACTTTCATCACAACGTGTCCATAGTGCTGATACGTAGTTTCTGCATTGCACACATCGTACATATGGACATCACATCCAAGACCAGGGTGGTCATACCTCTGCTGTACTCTACCCTTATCAGAACACTGAGTGCAATACTCTGTTTGGTCTATACTTCACCAGACACCTTCAGCAATTGGACAAAACACAAGGTTGTGCCTGGAAGACTTCAGGGCCTCCAAACATGACCTACATGGAAAGACTGAAAGACAGTATCATGAAGGTTGATGAGAGGTGACTTATGCCTGCCCTGCAAGCAATCACAGACCCTGCCCTACCAGAAATTCTGGACAAGAATAACTTGTCCAAGGGTTCTCAACCTAGCCTGTGACATAAACAGAACATGATGGAGAGACAGCTATATCCCCCAAATACTCATACTCCTCTGTAATAGGCTCCTACTGTGTGCAAATCAGTGCTCTTCAATGACTCTGTTCAAGCGCAAACTTGACTATTGGTTGGGTGATTGTAAAGTCACTTCTGGGGTAGCACCTATTTCCCTCATGGACAGTGACAGTTGGTGCTACTCACAAAATCACTGTACTAACAATGACTATCGAACTATGATCAATAGGAGTACCTGTGTTTTTACACAGTAGTTTCTAAACACTGTAGGGCCATTAGGCTAGTAGCCTCCTATGAACATATGAAGTTAAGAGCCTATGCAGGTCTCCCAACATTTTGTCTCTCACATGGCCTGCTGATATCATCTACTATAAGTTCACCTGCAGTCTTGTAAAAGTTAGACTTGTGCAACTTGTGAAACTTGCATAACGTACTGTGTTCTGTAGTCTGTGTACTTAGATAAGTAGGGTTTCTGTTCTCACTACAGTCAACAGGACATATGTGCGTGTGTGTGTGTGTGTGTGTGTGTGTGTGTGTGTGTGTGTGTGTGTGTGTGTGTGTGTGTGTAGCCAAAGGAGCAGAAGTGTGTATCCTACAGTTACTGCTCCAATCCCATGGATTAAAAGTACTTTGCTGCGTGCACATGCCTACAAATCCATTTTATGTAAGCCTCTTAACTTCTTCTCTCCAATATACACTGCTGATGTTGTCCACTGTAAGTTGGCCTGCAGCCTTGTGAAAGTCAGACTTGTTGTCGTGGAGCTTGCATAACGCACTGTGTTCTGTAGTCTGTGTACTTAGATAGGTAGAGATTCTATTGTCCCTCCATTCAAGTGTGTGTGTGTGTGTGTGTGTGTGTGTGTGTGTGTGTGTGTGTGTGTGTGTGTGTGTGTGTGTGTGAGTGTGTGTGTTTGTGAGCTATCGCTTGACATTACAGAAAGCATTTTACAGCAGCATGTGGGACACTGTTATATTCTCCTGAACAGACACTGCTGATGTCATCAACTATATCAGGTTTTTGCATATGCAGTACTCCCAAAAGGGCAGGGTCAGAGACTGGCTTGGAGGCCAGCCAGAAGTCACCTCATCCTATACAATAAAAATTACAGTGACATGGCTTTTAATATATCCACATATATCATGGTATGATTTGTAGGTCTTGTGTTATCTTGCTGAGAAAGCCCTCTGGTCTCTCCAGCTGCTACAAGTGTCTGGTGAGGTACATGAAAGAGAGAGAGCATTTTAATATATCAGTGTTATGATGAGGTTTGACTACAGTGCTGTCATACAGTCCTAAGATCTCAATGTGATGGCATAAATTATGATGGACACAACATAGGCTTTCAATACCAGTGTAGACACTTGGTGGTCAAAGTTCAGAGTGCTATCTATATGTGTTCCCAGTGCTTGAATCACTGGGTTTCTGCATAGCAGGACTGTTGTTAATGCTGTGATTAACATAGAATTCCACTTTCAGATGGGCAATATCACAAACACACATTTATGCATTTATTTGTAGATTGCGTGCCTTTGTCACCATTCACTTGTGTGTTAGCCCCTCCTGTATTATGTTATCACCATTGGTTGACCCAATGATTGCCTACAATATGCAAGAATCAGTAAACTTGGTAAACCAAAGGCCACATACTTCAGTCTGAATGTCTAGAAATAGAGTTCAAACCATGAAGGGACAAGCACATATCCCTGGGATTTGCCAGTGGTGACAGCTCTACTGGTATATGTTGATTCATTAAGTTTCACATGATGTGTTCTGTCACTGAGCCAACTGGTTAATCATCAACTGTCATTAGGGTTAAGCCCAGCTTGGAGGTTTTCTCAATGATAACTGTGTGGGGGATTATGTCAAAACTGTAGCCCAGATCAAGATAGGCAGTATGCACTGTCTTACCTTCATCCAGGCCTATGACATGGAATCAATGGGCTGTGACAACATAAAAGATCACCTATGGCATGACTCACCACATAGACCTTCCTGATATGGTTGAATACAGAGCTCAACACACCCTCCACATCATGGCATATATTCCCATACAAGGGTGTGCATCAGCATGCATCTATCTGAGTTGGGGGGTACAGCACCTGATGCATGCATGTAGAGAGACATTCTGACCCTTTTTGACTGTGAGGTAGACCAACCTCATGGACCTCTTCTACATGTACACTAGTAATATTCCAGGTGTGTGCAACAGACCTGTGTGAGTTGTTAATGCTACATCAATTCTGTTACATCTGATAGATGTCCTCAAAGAGGTCATTGAGGGCATGCATGTTGGCAATAATAGATCAAGGCATTTGACACAAATCCACACAGTCATCACATATGTGGCCATAAACAGCTATACCACCAAATGGGTAGACCAGTGTAGGACATACATGGCATCTCACTATATTGAAATGTGTGATATGACCTATATGTTGGTCCAGTGATCAGGTTGGTGCATCAGAGGTGTCTGCTAAACCCTTTTCCGACAATTAGTTAAGTGATGGACATCACAGATGACATACACATGCTGTGTCCAAACAGATGGCAGATTGTCAGCACTCACTGACTCCAACTGTGATATTAGTATAATACAGTTAGTATTAACACATACCAAAAACTGCTGCCACAGCCATGACAACACCTGCATTGTCAAGAAACATGGAGGGATTTGTTGAATCATGAAACAAAAATACTACCCAAGTATAATGTGGACATCACACCCTATAATCAGACCAATAGGTGTGTGACTCATGTCATGGGGTAGATGGTAAGTGGTACATCCACCAACATGTGGTCACAGTACTGACTACTCTTTTAAATGTAACGCAAGTACTGGGCATGTGAAAGACATGGACATCAGAGCCCATAGTACCTTCATGGTTCCCAGCCTTCATCACACCAGTAACTGTGTACAATGCACCCTTCATGTACCTCTCTACACATCTTCCAGTGATGTATAACTGAAGTGTACCACCTTTGTCACAGTGTGCTGCCACACAGCGTATTGGCCATTCATAGGTATTCTTTCTGTGGAATATAAATGACTGACTGTTGGTGTGGAACACCAATCAAGTTGTTACACCAAATGCATGTGTGCTACATGTTTTGTTTATGCACACACTACATACATAGGTGTTTTACATCATTAATGGCATGTATATCCTTCATGACAGTGTGAATTGTGCCATATATATATATATATATATATATATATATATATATATATATATATATATGTGTGTGTGTGTGTGTGTGTGTGTGTGTGCCATGCACACAAGTCAACTAGCGTGCATTGCCCATACTGTCACATACAGGTATAGAAGTGTACCCTCCTAGCACCTCCTGCAGATATTACAGTGCCAGAACAGTGTGCATGGTTACCCTCATAGAGTGTGGGTTTATCATAATAGGTGTTCAAGTGTGTGTGTATGTGTGCATGCTTATCTCTTATAACTCCACATCATGTATGTTATGTTAGAGGCATGGGATTAGTGGTGGTATTATTCTGATATTGTCCATGACTGTGGTAGGTTCGTGTAATGTTTTCCATGATCCTTTACATGTGCCCATGTTAACAGAATTGTATCCATATTTGCTTACATGGTTTCCAGTAATCTAACTTAGGCGTGCTGCATGTCATTAATATGCATTGTGCGCTGCTACCACTTGACACACACTGCACTTGCGCAAACATGCAAACTCCTACACAGAGTTTATTGAATCCTGTGGATTGTTCACATTTGTTGGTTTACTTTGCAGTAGCTACAGCTATTTTCATATTCAGGTGTATTGTGGACTGTCTGATTTCAAAAGGAAGTAGGAGCTCTACATAGTATACTTTATTTCAGATGAATAACTTGTGAACAATATTGGAATATATATTTTGAAGCATATTGTGCAGGGAATGCCTTCTGTGTGGAGTCTGCATGTCCTCCCTGCAGGTCGAGTGGCATTCCAAAAGACATGCGTGAATGGGCGTGCCTTCATTGAAGGTTGGGCATCGAGCTGGCAACTCGGCACCGTGAAAATCTACTGCCAATCATTAGCGGACCGGAGTTCCGCTGTGGCGACCCCTAACTGGGAAAAGCCAAAAGACAACAACATATTTTGAAGCATATTTTAAGAACTATTTGTATTTACCATCTCAAACACATTAAGAACTATTTGTTTTGATTTTAGTTAATTTGTATTAAAGTAAGAATATCTTGGTACTGAGTTTTAAAATGGTAATATATCCCTCCTGGAGGTCTAAGGCAAATTAAGAATCTAATTAAACTGCCTCAGCTATGATGTCATGCAGAGAGGGATATATAAATTTGCTAGGCATGCAGAAAGAATTTGATCTGATTAATTACTCATACACTAAAATGCCTATCATTAATTTTAGTTAGCTTATCAGTATTTGTTATTTTATTTGTGATCTTTAAACAGTTTCAGAGTTGTAAATGTACTGCTTTTATTTTAGTTCATTGATTTACAAATGTTTATATTTGTTGATTTGCAAGTCAAATTCTGGTATCTTGCAGAATAATTCATTGTAGTGTAATTTAGACTTGTAGATTTGGAGATTTATTTTTTTTTTGATTTTGTAGAATATTTAGAAAGATAAGTTCTAGTCCCTGGGATTCAGAAAGAAACCCTTACACTTACACAAACTGCTACTGATTCAAGAAGTATTTACATGATTATGTAAAATGAGATTCAGAGACATGTTTAGCTGCAATGAGGAAGACTTCATTATCAACTAATTTCCATTTCTCCAAATTGTAATTAGAATTTGTGTTAAACATCACTTTTCAGTGGTAATTGCCACTGTCAGCCCATATCTAGTTGGAACAGAAATCCCCCCAGTCACCCCCCCCAAGAGGTGCATGCATGCAACCCCACACCACTCATGTATTCAATCAAAGTGACACCCTATAATTCAAACTCATGGACACTCTCATTCCATTATCCCCTATTGTCACCAGTTAGAGACACACACACACACACACACACACACACACACACACACACACACACACACACACACACACACACACACACACACAAACACACACACACACACACACACACACATATCAGAGGTAACCCATATCCCTGCAGACATGTGCAATGTGTGCATACATTGCCAACCCCACCCTACCCCCCACACACATATACCATCTACCACTACATCTCCACTGACCTTACCAAGCCTTACAGTACCATGGTATCTCAAATCAAAAAGAATGGGGACACAGCATTTTGGTTATGTTAATTATCAGGGCTGGCTGTACTAATTTATGCAGGCAAGAGATTTAGTAAATTCCTTCCTGCAGGCATGACCAGGGGAGACCATAAGGCTATTTAGAATTAGCCACTCCCCAGAATGCCTCATTTGCATTTAGCATGACTGTGGAGATGGCCTATTGTGGTGGGCTTGTCTCCGAATCTGAAAGGGTGTCAGTGAGCTGTTGGCCTCTAGTGTTAGAGTTTATCACTTGTGGGAGCCCTTTACTAATCTTGTGCTTCAACTTCTGGGGATTAAGCTGAAGAAGTGCATTGCAGACTCATCCTATTTCATGGAATTAAGTGCAAAATAATTGTCTTCTCATGAAATAAATGTGAATTTGGATTATTATAATGATATACTGGTATATATTTTGCAATTTTATTATTGTGTGAGGTCTTGTAAGGTAAGGTAAGATAAGTTATGATCAGTAATTGTCTGCCCTCTACTCATACTACTTGCCTCTTATTGAACATTTATTTAACAGTTCAGTGATAAAAACCTGAAGCTGTTGTGTTTTTTCCAATGCACAATTCACACCCTATTCATTCAGTCATTCCTGTTAAGGGAGGAGTGCGAGCTGGGTGCATCTGTACCTTAGATAAGGAAAGAGCTATATAACCATTTCATTGCATGAATATGGCAAGAGCCCTACAATCCAATTTGCTTCTCTGGAGGGTAGTGCCAAATGTGAAGAAGCAGGTCTTTCTTGACAGTCATGTTGTCTCTCTTCCCAAACCTAATGCTTCTCCATAAACAGAAAGCAGCTACCCATAGTTCTTCTCCTTTAAGTAGGTCCCAGATACACTTCCACATGCCTACGCATATCTCCCTGGTTTATCTACAGCATGTAGCCACACCTTCCCAGTAACTTCTCCTGGCATTTGCCCACAGTCCTCTAGAGGCAAGCAGCATGGTCTGTCAAGCCATCTGCCTCCTCTATGGATGGATGAGTCAGCATCAGCTACTCCTTCACTCTCATCCTCCCTGTACCAGTCATTCAATGCTCAATGCTATTCAAACATGGGTTGTTTGGATGATTGTCAAGGCTTTATATCACCCACATCACAGGGATGGGGTACTAAGGATAAACATTTTCTACTGTCCTCACCAACATTTGGGGTCATGTTCATCTTGCTGAAGGTAACTTTAGCTTGATATGATCATGCTTTTGTGGGCTTTAGAGTCAGAAGGCAGGGTAGGTTCATATGTGTACTACACCTATGACTAAAAATGCATTTTTAAATCTATCCATGCAACCCAAATCTTTGACAAGTTTGGGTACATAAAGAAAACAATGGTGGTGTGGGAATTTAATAGTATGGATCAGGATGACCAAGGAGAGGGTATCAAAGATGAGACAGAATACTGGGATGAAACAGACAGTAAATAACAATGCATCACAAATGGAGGACTCCGGAATATAGGTAATGTTTGGAGAAGAGAACAAGGCAAAATGAAGAGAAGACCAATGTTCTTTCATAGGAATATACGGCTCTACTCCAGGAGGGACTTGTGATCTGCTGAGGATCTCCATTAGAAAACTGGCCAGCACAGTGGTCAGACTGTTGGAAACTCTGTGAGGTGTCCATCTAGTCCCTGGACTTCTTCCTCACCAATGGCAGCTACTTCCATCTCTGCATTGTAATGAATCACCAGCTGTCTCCATTCTCTTTCATGATTTCTACCCACTGCTCTCCACAATCTGCCCTGCTTCCCTCCCACTATAGCACACTGTGTTGCTTTCTTTGGTACAGACTGACACAAAGTACTCCCTCACTACCTTTGCTTTTTCACAGTCTTCTCAGCTGTTGCTCTCATCTTTGTTTAGCTTGGTCAGGCCTGTCCCCACTTTCTTCCTTTCTTCTCTGTACCTGTAGTAGCCTTTGTTCGCCTTTCTGAGTACCTTTATTTCAACTTCTGCCTTTGCTGCTTTCTCCATCTTTTGTTGCTCTAGTCTTGACTTGTAGTCCCTTGTAGTCCCCAGTGTACACATCAGCTCAAACTGAACTCAGTAGAGAAAAGATATACTTTCTGGAGTCACTACAAACTATTGCATACTTAGCTAAAGCATTATTTAGGTATTTTTATTAATAGCTAGCAAATGTTCATAAATCCTTCTATTGAAACATCTGATGATTTTTCCCACATAAAAAGAATCACAAGAATCACAGCAAGCAGTGTACACCACATATTTAGAAGTACAATTAGAACAACCCTTTGCTCAAACAACTTTGTCACAGTGTTTAAAATGAATGGAGGAAGAGTTGCTAATGTACCTGCATTGGTTACAACGGCCACATTTGAAGGTGGATAATGGACTATGTTGCAAAACAAAAGGTTTCTCTTTGTGTCCATATTCAAATAATGATTTCAAATTGTGAGATTTCTTAAAGGTGAAAGCAGGTTTATCACCCAAAACTTTGGCTAAATCAACATTCCCAAGAACAGTCTTCCAGTTCATAGAAATGGTGTCTTTAATTAGACACATCTCATTGGAAATTATAAACTAAGGTTGGTTAGGCTTATGGGTCTTTAGTTCCCAGGGTCAGTTGATGGACCTCTTTTGTAGGACAAAGCTAGTACTTAGACTGTGGTTGAATAGAGTGCCAAGTGGTTCCACTAGGTCCTGTTTCAGAAAATTTAGTAGGCAGCCTGGGATGTTATCCAGTCCCATAGAGGGTGTTTTTGGCCATTAACAGTTGGTATGACCTGTTCTTTGGAGATACTAGGTAGAGGACAGGTGACAGGTATGCTTTGGGGTATGTGTGGTGGGGAAAGGGGGGGTGAAGTTTACACCAAATCTGTTTGCTAGCAGGTTGGCAATGCCCTCGGGGTCAGTATGAATGGCGCTGTCCAGTACTAGTTCAGCACAAAGCTGGGCCTTCCCTTTTAGATTTCTGACATAGCTAAAAAATGTCTTGTACTTATCTTTAGCTAGGGATGCTAGTTTAGCTTCATAGTTGGCTTTAGAGGACTTTACAAGATATCTAATTTGATTGTTCAAGTTGTGGAGAAAATTGGGACATGTGGTAGAGGA
Source organism: Protopterus annectens (assembly GCF_019279795.1). Taxonomy (NCBI): domain Eukaryota; kingdom Metazoa; phylum Chordata; order Ceratodontiformes; family Protopteridae; genus Protopterus; species Protopterus annectens. Next base: position 247,597,409 of record NC_056737.1, read on the forward strand.
ATATTTTGAGATAAAATTGTCAACCAGAATTTGTGATATTGATTTGGTATTTACTCTGCATTTAGTGCATTACTTCAAGTTCTCTTAACATAGTTGAAAAAAATCCTTGTAGTTATTCTTAGAAAAGTTATCTATCTTACACGGATATTCATCCATATTCTTTCTAATTAAATATTTAAGATCCCTGCAGAACTGCATATATTCTTCCTTCTAACTTATGGTGGAAGTTCATTTTTGACAGTCAAGTTATGAAAGTTGCTTGGGATGGGGGGATAATGTTAACAGATGTGAAGACAAATGCAGTATTTGTAAGGACAAGGTCACTTACACGTGGTCAGTTTGTTCCAATGACCTGATAATTAAATCTGAGAAACTCTGATCATATTTATTGCTATTTGTATAAGACTCCTAATTAAAGGATGGATAATTGATATCACCCAGAACTTGGTTGTTGAGGTTAACAGAAAGAGAATCTAACTTGTCAAGGTAACTACTGTTGTCCCCAGATGATACTCAATGAGATTTATAGCTGGGAACAATGTGGCAATTGAATTTATTGAATGTAAACAATAGATAACAGAGCCGGAATTCAGAATCTTGGTTATTTGGCATGAGTTAATATTTCAGCAGATAAAAGCATACACTCCCCTGCTGCCAAAGGAAAAGTGTAAAAGTGTGACAGGCCTTGCATCCTGTTCTTGAGTGTTTGACAACTTTTTCAGGTATGAAATCAAACAAATCCCTTATTTTTAAATATTTAATTTGACATTTATTTATATCTATAGTCTACAACCAAAAATATCCTCGAGACTGAACAGTATTTACCATGTACTGCAGCCTCCAAGAGCTAACAGCCTCTCTCCATATTTTTACAGGTCTTTGAATGGTTTTATATCAACCTGTACAGCCAGGCATTTGCATATTCTTGATTATCTTTAATTGGAACTTGCTGTCATAGGACAAGTTAGCTAAGTATTTTAATTCTAAAACTGTGATAAGAAGCATGACCTAAATGTCCTGCATTAATACCATTAGTTAAATAAATTATTCAGACAAGACCTACCCTTAACCAAACAGAGCTGACTAGGGTTAAGAATTAAGTAAGCTACCAGGTTCATTATTACTAGAGCTATAGAACTGACTAAGATGCGTTCCATTAGTTTATGGATGAGGCTAAGGCAGCAATAGATTTCAGGGTCAGTTGCAGAGCCACCTCAATGCAGAGGTACCACAAAGTCTTTTTTCCATACATCTGGCACATACCCTGTAGAAAACTCAAATTAAAATGTTTAGATAGAGATTCAGCAATAACATACTTTATGCTGCTGTCAAGACATCCTGGTACATTCCCTGTTAGAGTATTTGTATGTTTTATACAGTAAGTGTTCTGTGGGTGAAAATACATTTTATTATTTTGCCGTGTATAGTTTGATTAATCACTGGCTAAGTGGTTCTTGGATTTTTCTTTGCCTATAGTCTTATACATTTTGTATCTTCCCTGGTGGGAAAAACCTAAACATATATCATACCCTCAGTAGTGTCATCATAAAGACCACATTTATATATCCCACTAATCTATTAGATTTACTAGTCCAGCTCTTCAACAAACTGTTAAGTTGGTCCAACAATTGACTATACTTTTCTTGGACTGTCTACACTTAAAGTCCTGCAAACTCTTATACCCAGATACTTAATCCCCTCTTTCCTTCATTTCCTTATGGCATTAGCATCTTACTTGTTACTTTATATATATATAACAAGATGGGAGGAAATATGTATATTCCTTCCAATGTATGGGCAGCTGCTGGCCAACTATTGCTACTCGATGTGGTGAGATTCGCTGATCTTGGCTTTCGATGATTAAGACATTCAATGCTCCTATCTCTCTGAAGTGAGGTATAAATCATGAGCGGCATGCATGGTTGCAAAAAAAAAAATAAAACATTCTTGTTTGTTAAACAAGTAAACTTTTTGAAAGTGTACTGGGGTGGGGGTGGGGAGTCACATTGTCCCAAGCCAGAGAGGCAGTGTGTTTTGGCTAAGTTGATACCCTGATGGTAAAATTCATTTGCTAACAGTGCTTCTTTCCCCATCACTTAAGTGGTGTTTCCTGTAGTTTTCTTTTTGTTGTTTGGCAAGTGTGAGGTCTTTAGCAGAGTGAACGCAAACATAAGCTGAAGGGCAACCTTGCGCAACAGTGGCAATGGGTAGGTAATAAGGAAAGGAAATAACATATGTTGATATGGTCATTTTACAGTGACCCAGAAGGAGCTGACGAGTACCTCCATAGGTCATATGTGTGGCATAGTAGTGGGTTCTTGGCTTTATAACACTTGTGGTTAGGGTTTAGTTTTGAGCCCTGCTCACCATCTGTGTGCACCTTCTGATTTCATTTACTGAGGATTGACAGAAGGGGAAGGTATGAAGGCAGATAGTAAAGGGGGATCCTGTGCAAGAACCTCAAAAAGGGCACCCTACTGGCCTTTAACTAGGAAGGTAGGGCATGTGGCTCCTGCAATTGTGAGTGATGGGGATCAGATACATACACCAGTGAGTCCCAGGAGCCAGCTGTCAGAGCATCATTAGGTATATGAGGACTACATGTAAAAAAGTTAGTTTTGCATTTGTTAATAACGTGGGCAGTTCTACTTATATTGCATGTGGATGGAATGATAAATCATCATCTGACTAAAGGAAATATAAAATAAAAATGTTATCATGTTCTATGTCATGTCCAATGAACTAAGCATCGTATATTTGTTATATTTTCCAAATCTGTTGTTTCTTTTCCTTGTATGCTTCTGTAAATGGGCTTTTCCCAGTAGGGCTTACCTAGTTAAGAAAATGTTAGTGCTCAGCATGACCAAATGAGAGAGAGAGAGAGAGAGAGAGAGAGATAGAAAAAGGAGATGAGGAGCTATTTAGGAAGGGGAGACCAAGCTGCAATCCACATGGAGATCAGAATGTGTCCTAACAGACATGGGTGAAGTAGTGCACCCATCGCAGCACCTTTTGAGCTATTGCCCCCCAAAAATTTATGGATCACAACAATCGTCTTAGAAAGGGTAAAGAACAAAGAGCAGATTCTATCCTAGTGGTTGCTGGAGATATCAGTGAAAACTTTGGATTTAAGTGGTTTGGTCTCCAGAGTAGACAAAGAAAAGCTTGGATTTATAGTGATTTTATTGGCGCACTGAAAGGTGGTACTTCTGTCTTGTCAGTAGGATGAGGATTATGAAAGGATGCCCCCTTGGAATCATAGATTTAATGGAGCCATGTTTTCTGAAAGGACAGCAATACTGTAAAACCTTCCTTCAAGAAACACTTTCCCGTGAAAAATGCAACCAGCATTGTTGCTTCCTGTTTCATAAATAAACTTCTCAACCACTATATCACTTCAATATCATTTACATTGTTTTCTACTGCATCTATAATACATTTCACATATTAACATTTTATTATATTTCTTTTCCAAACTTCAACATCAGTAAGATTTCTCCATGTTTCACCGTCTGGCTGCTTACCATATTATATCACTGTTTGCTGACACTAAAAGTCTCTTTTCGCCTCCTCTCTGCCATTGCCAGTTTAATCCTTCACACTGAAATATTTTCTCTCCTTTAACCCCATTTTTACATTAGTCTTTGGAAATGCAGACAACTGTTTATTTGCTTTTTTGTACAATCTTTATGAATTGTAATCAATTGTGAACGTAGACAAATGTTTGTTTCTGTTTCACTGTCATTGTTCAAACCCAGGTCCCCTCTGAAAAGGGGTACTACCCAGTCAACAAATTGTTAAGCTAAATAAATTAATGAATTATCTCATAAAATAGCCTGCTTACAAGGACTGTTTATTTCATTAATTTTTCTCTGTATTTGTAGGGCTGGCCTTTCATCATCCCTAGGCAAAAGGGTTCTATTGTGCCCAACCACACAACCGGGTAACCCCATCCTGGTCTACCTACACCATCCAGATTACTTTTTTTGTCATTTTTCTCACAGTTTGTCTTACTCTTCAGTTTTTCCAGTTTTCATTCAACACATTTTCATAGAGCAGCACAGTGGTGGAGTGGTTAGCATTGTCACCTCACAGCAAGAGGTTCTTCAGTTCTATTCTTGGCTGTGGTGCTTTCTGTGCATAGTCTGCATGTCCTCCCTTCAATCACATGGGTTTCCACCCACATTCCCAAGACATGCGGCAAGTGAATTAGACATTCTAAATTGGCCATGAGTGTGTGCATGTGAGTGTGTTCTGAGGAAGGTTGGGTGCCAGGTTGGCAACTCAACACTGTAAAAACTTTACTGACACTTGTTTTGTGGACCAGTGATCTGCTGTGGTGGGTCTAATGGGAACAGCCAAAAGGAGAAGAAGAATTCAACACATTTTCAAGAAATCATTTCTTTACTCCAAAAAAAAATAAATATATACTGGAAAAGCACCCCTGCTAGAGTGGTGCCCTAGGCAGCTACCTAGCTGGCCTATGCTTAATTAAGGCTGGCTATGTGTATTCTGAGGTAGTTAACTGATCTCAATGGATCTTTTTTAGACTCAGCCTGGGAGCAGTGTCTGGTTAAGTGACTTGCTCAGTGTCACACAGTTAAGCAATGGAAGCTGAGGGACTCAAATCTCGGCTCACTGGTCCACAGGAAATGACTTATTAACAGCTCCTTAATCATCTCCACAAAATGGTCATAGGATCATAGGAGATTATTAGGCTAATGACTCTGGGACCCTTGTAAGCCTAGCCAAGAGTTTATCCCCAAAAAAGAAACCCCAATCAGCATCTGTCACCCCTGTCAATGAGGGACACAGGTGGAATCCCTGGGACAAATTTGCGGTTACCCATCCACTCATCAAGGTTGCACTTGAAGAGGGTCAGCAATGTACTTTGTTTGACATGTATGGGGAGTCTATTCCAGAGAAAGGGCAGCCTCTGGCAGACAAACCTGTCTCTTCAACGGGTTTTGTTAATGTCACATATTAGTTTTAAGCCTTTTGATCGGGTACTATGCAAGGAATTGGACTTACGAATATGGAGTATCTATAGTAGAGTAGAGTCTGAGATTGCCTTGTAGGTGAGACAAAGATCACTTCTGAGCAATCTGTATGATAACGAGTAGAGTGATAGTGATATGAGCCTGTCCACATAGGACAGTTGTTGGGAGGCCATGGATTCTCTTTGTGAGGTATTTCTGTGGTCTTTCCAGTTGGTGCAGGTGTTTGGAGAGGTACATACCAAATGGGGCATTGTACTCAATTATTGGCCTAATGAGGGAGGAGTACAGAGCGGTAATAACTTACTTTTTTCTGGATGTAATCCCTTTACTTATGAGATGAACCAAGTAAAAGGTTTTTCTGACCACTGCTGCTACATGATGGTCAAATGTGGGATTGTTGTCAACTTGCGAACCCAGGTCTCTCACCACAGGTTGTGCGGTTAGGGGGTTGCTGTTAATGTGGTAATCAGTAGGAGCCATGTTTTTGCCGAATGGTATGATAATACTTTTTTTTGCATTTAACTTAAGGCCATGACTTTGGCACCAGTCATCTGTTGCTGTGAGACATACTTTTACTAAATAGTTTTGCAGATTTACGAATTGTTTTTTTTTTAATTTGGATACTTATGCAATTTTGATATATTACTGCTGACCAGCAAGCAATAGTTTAATATGCAAACTACCCATTAAGACATTACTAAAGAATTATTAAATGTTGTGTTTCTTGGGTGGCTGGGGAATCTGTAAAGTTACTTAATCTGATATAAGTCATAATGAATACAGCTACAATGTGGGAATCAAATTTGGATAATCTGCATGTACTAATCTTATCCAGCATATGTTTCTTTAACTTGGAATTGTGCAACATGTCAGTAAATTACAAGAAAAATAATGAAAGCTGACACAGACTATCTGATGGCTTTTATTCCCTCTTTATTTTGCTTCAGGTGTTCTTTCCCTTGCTTACAACATGCTGACATTTGGCACAAAAAGCTTTAGAACAGTACTTGCAGTTATGTTATATCCAGTTTCACCACGTTACTTTACTACCGAACCGCCTCTACTGTCACTTAGTATTAGATGTATTACCAAGAGAACAGCAATTACCTTTGACACATCATTATTATGCCTTTGATGACAAGAAAACCTTCGCTTTTTCCTGCTGCATGACGCATATACATGAAAGTGAGGATGGCTGAAGTGAGCTTCATTATAAAAACATTTGGTTTTGGACTGGATTATTAGAAGGTAAAAAAAAAAAAAAATAAAACAAGCTGTTTGAAAGTTCCATTGATGATCTCACTCAGCAAGGCTTTTGAACCCCTTTCCAAAAATAATGAAAAAAAAAAAACTTAGAAGGCCTCCAAAAGCTGTTAATGTAAACGGAGATGGGGGAGGGGCGAAAGTGAATGTGCCACACTTCATCTTTGCCAGACCCCCAATTGGAAAGAAGTGCTTTTAAAGTTAGTAAACGGAGAGAGGTTTAGAAAAAAAAGGAGGCTGTTGGCAAGCTCACATAAACTACACAAATGAGTTTTTAATCTTGTCACATGGGCTTTTTTCCAACATTGCACTGTGAGTCAGCTGCAGCTGCAGGCCTGGATGAGCAGCTTTTAACAATCTTCTGCTTTCATATGATCAGAGTCAGGAGTATCATGTTTCTTAAGCCTGTGGGCAATGCGGTGAATAAGCAGGGTGTATGCTTGGCATTCCTCCAATCTACCTGCAGCTGCCTTCCCAGTAAGGTCAGAAGAGCGAAGACAGGGCAGGACCCTTTTCTTGATAACATCTGGGCAAGAAAAACAAGTGTTATGAAAACTATAGGAAAGCAGTTTATCTGGAAACCAAATAATAGCTGAAGTTCAATAGATATGAAAAGGAAGCAGATAGAAAAAAAGAGCTTCACTTCCATGTCCTGATCGGAAAGCTAAATCAGAGCATTAAGGAAGCTGTGACTTTTACCCACTGGGACTTATCTTTTCAGCACAAGTCTTATGTCTGTAACAAAAACAATTACTATCAAATGAGACTGCTAGAAAGCAATTCTAATTTTAGGCAAATGGACTTCTGGCCTGCCTGAGCTAATGTTGTGTTTAGAGCCATATATAGTAATTCAGAGCACAAAATAAGCTTTCACTCCACTTATTTCACTTCTGTTTCCTTTCTACAGTTCCCTAAGAGTAAGACAGATTTGACTAATTACTCTTTCAGTTGAATGTTGATAGACGAATATTTATTATTAGTTCACTAAAAGCCTGAGTCGATTTTTCCACAGTGAGCATACAGACATACACATTAAACTTGAGTCCACTGGGGCTGTTAAAATTACGGTTCAGCTTGGGGCAAAACTGAGGTAAAAGTTTCAGGCCCTGTTTAGTTAAGAACTGAGAGCTGGAAACTGGCCAGTATATGCCACTCAGGGCCATTTTACAGTCCAGAATAATTTGGCTTAAATGTTTCCAACTGAGTCCCATTTCAGTGATTATGCAGTCTTTCACTTTTCCACATCAACATCAAAGTCATTAACAAACCAATATTATTTCATTTGCTGGTTTCCATCAAAGAATTGACGAGATATGACTCTTTATTAATTAAGATAAATTATTGCTGTCATTATATCATCCATGAAATAATCAGTTTAGTGTGTTGTTTAATTTCCTTTCCATTTGATCTCAGAACAAAATTTAATACATTTTTTTGTTTCTCAAGTCTCCCACATTTTCAGCCTATTTAAATTAAATGATAAAAAGTCTTTATCTACAAATGCATTATTTGTGACAGAGATTTGGTGCATAGCTTTCGGAGGAAAATATACACTAAATAAGTTAGACAAGTTAAAGCTTGAGCAGTGAGTCATACAGTGAAGACCTAAGTTTTAAAAAAAAACATTATTAGAATTTATTCAGCATATTCAAAATATCTTCTACTGAGGAAATAAATAAATAACGTTGACTACAATCTCAGGTGTGCTGTCAAGAGCTAATTGAATGTGATATTTAAACTTCATACTGAAATTCCTTCCAACTTTTAACAATTTAAGGCAGTCATTTGTAGTGAAGAGAAGACAAACCATCTGTCACTGAGATAAACTCATTTCCCAAAAACAGAGGTTGACTGATCTGCTTTTAAGGCATTCTTGCCCTCTCACTAAATCAGTATTTTCCAGAGATAAAATAACACTCATGGGAGTCTACAATATCTTTAGGTATCATGGGGTTTGAGCATAAAATGATCAATTATGGGAAGATTCCCTTGGGACTTCTAGAAGTTGATTTAAAAGTTACATTCCAACATTTCACTAATTTATTCATTAAATACAGTTTGTATCATAGAACTGTTGCCAAAATATTTTCATATACTTAATGCTAGTTTTAAACAGGCATGTGTATGTGTATGACTCACAAATATCTAATTTTGTGCTTTTATTTCTGTTTTTTATTTGGATGTAGGATGAGTGTTAGAATAAAGAAGACAAACTATAAAAGTCTTGATCTTGTGTTTTTTTTGTGTTGTTTATTATTATTACAACAGTTTGGGAACCTAATCCCCACTCCCTGACATTAATATAACCACTAGTGTAAGCTGCATGCTCCACGTGTATGTGTATAATACATATATGCATATAGTGACTGAAGGGAGAGAGATAGTGTAAGTGTCTATGTATAGCAGTATACATATAACACTTGCATTTGCTTTAGTCAGCTCTGAGGTAATCCCAGAGTAAGTGTAGAACATGCTGATGTTAGGTGTTTCGACTTTACAACATAAATGTTTTGGTTGTTGACATAGCTGGTGATTTGACCAGCTTCCACAGATCTCCCCCCCCTCTCCTCTCTCTCTATATATATATATATATATATATATATATATATATATATATATATATATATATATATATGTAAAACTTTTCAGTGACATCTGGAATAGCTCCTTCTTAGTGCCTTCATCTTTCAGGCACTCCAATATTATTATTATTTTACCTAAGATTTCTGTGCTTAAAGTGCACTATGACTATAAGCCCATCTCCAATCTATGCCCTCTGAGAAAAATGTTGGAAAAATTACAGTATAAGCAGTAATTTAACCACATAAACAGCAATGAGATACCAAGTGTCCAGAAATCACTGCACAATACACAGTAATTAATAACATTTATACCAATACAGATAACAAACCAATAACAGATGGGATGTTTGTATGTACAAGTATGGCATTTAAAACAGCTATTTCTCCTCTTCTACTTTACAGACTTAATTTATTATTTATTTATTTATAATTAACATTTATTTACCAGAAATGTCTGACTGGGTTAATGCCCATTTTCAGTGGATGCCCAGGTAGCATAGCTTTAGTAAAATTCATCATTAATTATACTGATTACATAAGTATAACACATTAGTGTAACAACATTTGATAGAGAGCATAAAATGTTTTGATGAATGGTACAGTAATAATTACATATGCTAGTTTAAGATTCAATTGTATAACACATTGGCATAAAAGCATTAGGAAGAGGTCATAATAGCACAATGATGGAAAGTACAGTCATAATTATGTACTCTAGTTCAAAAAACAACTTGGTCAGTTGTTGTTGTGTCTTTTGGCTTTTCCTGGTTAGGGGTTGCCACAGCAGAACTCTGGTCCGCTAATGATTGGCAGTAGATTTTACGTGCCGAGTTGCCAGCTCTGACGCACAACTTTCAACGAAGGTACGCCCATTCACGCATGTCTCCACACAGAAGACGTTCTAACTGAGAATCGAACAGGACAACGTCATACTGTGAGGCGACAACGCTACCGCAGCACCACCACCGCAGCTTGGTCAGTATACTAGGATAATAATATCCTGTAGTCAACATAGGCCATACAAGTTGGAAGACTTAGAACAGTGCTTTGTAAAGTATAGGTAAAAGATTAAAAGATATATTATGTAGGTCAAGTGGATTACGGAAGAGAGATTAGAGGAGAGGGAAAATGTAACAGGGGAAAAATTGATAGCAGAAAATGTTATTAGAGAAAAAATGTAAGAGTATGTGAGGGAAGAATCAGGAGGAGATGCATAAGCTAGAGAAATGATAGGGTTGAGAATGAACATGGAGAAAACAGCAGGAAGGGGATTTCATTGGCTGAGAAGAGATAGTAGAACAAGGATGAGCGTATGAGGAAGAGAGCAATGTGATAATGTGACAATGTAAAAATATAACAATGTAACAATATGGTAATGAAGGTATGCTAAGTAGGGTGAGGGAAGAGAGAGAGAGATCTGGGTTTTTAATAGGAGGGGAAATTATGGGCTGAGGAGATATAAAGATAGTGGGGGGAGGGGAGAAAGTAAAAGTAAATAGAAACTATCATTACATATGATGGGCAATAAGGTATAGGAAATAAGATTGCGATACTAATGGATACGAATAAAGAGGTTTAGCCATGCATAGAGCATGGGCATAGCCAATTATTTTTCAGGTGAGTCTTAAAAAGGTTTTTGAAGTGGCTCAGGTTAGTAGTAGTCATGATATGTTAAGGAATACTGTTCCAAATTTTGGAGATGTAGTTGGAGTAGAGAGAGTCTCCAGTGCAATTATTGGATTTAGAGATTTGTAGTAGTGATTTGTTTGAGGACCGGAGAAATGAGTGCTGGTGTAGGGAAGGAAATTTTAGAGGGCAGCTGAATTATAGGGTTAGTATACCAGTCTGTGGGCAGTGGTGAGCTGTGTGTAGGTTAGATAGTGGGTAGTTCTAACCAGTTGAGTTGTTGTAGGGCAGAGCAGTGATGGGATCTGGGATGGGAGTTGATAGCAAATGTAGTTAGTTTGTTATAGCAACGTTCAAGTTTTATTAAGTCAGTTTTCTTTTGGTTAGTGAAGATAGGGGAGGCATATAGCAAAGTAGGGAGCAGTTGGGTTCTGGTAATTGCCTGTCTTGTAGTGTTAGTCAGGAATGGTTTAATTCTGTAGAGTGAACATAGTTTTATGTGAGTCTTTTTGACAGTCTGAGAAAAGTATTTGTCAGACTTCAAATTATTATCACTTAGAACTCCTAGCACTTTTGTCTGGGATGCTATATCAACTATGGAATTGTTGGAGGAATATATGTTTAGTGAAGATGGGGAGCCTGTGGATTTACTGGGGCTGAAAAGCATGATTTTTGTTTTACCTGGATTAAAAATCAGATGTGAGTTAGAGAGCCAGGATTCCACAGCAGGAAAGGACTGTTGTGTAGTGACTTCTAGTTGTTGTAGGGTGGGTGCAGTGCAGATGACAGCAGAGTCATCTGCGTACTAAGGAATGGAGGTGAGATGGATAGCAGTATGAAGTTTATTGGTGAAAATACTGAAAAGATGGGGGCCAAGAATTGAACCCTGGGGAACCCCCATGTTGACTAGCAGACTCAGCAAACTTAACTTTGGTAATAATACATTTCACTGGTTTACAAATTACAAAGAGAAAAAGCGATACACAAGTTTAAATAGAAACAGGGAATTATAACAGTCATATGTAGGAAAAAACTTGAGAGCTATAGTCTACATTGTACATAGGACTATATGTATGTATGGACAGCGCAGTGATGCAGCGGTAGTATTGGTACCTCACAGCAACAGGTTTTTCGGTTTGATTCTTGCCTGGGGTACCTTCTGTGTAGAGTCTGCATGTCCTCCCTGCATTTGTGTGGGTTTCTTCTGGGTGCTCCGATTTCCTCCCACATTACAAGGGCCTTCCTGGACTACATGAGGAACCTCCCAGATATGCTCAGAACTAGTTCAAAATGATGTGAAGATTACTGATCCTACAGACATTGCCAACATACTGGCTGACAGGTTCAGTGCAAACTTCTCCCCCCCCAAAGGAGAGATATCTATACCAAGCGATTGCAGCCCCCCAAACATCTCCAACGCCCAAGTGAGAACTGCTCTCTCCAAAGCAAAAAACACAGCATCCATGGGACCTGATGGTGTCCCCGGCTGTGTGCTCCACGAACTCAATGAGGAATTAAACCCACAGCTAGGACAGCTGTTTAATCATAGTCTTACCTCTGGATGTGGCGACTGCAACTGTGGTCCCACTTCACAAAGGCGGTGCCTCCACCGACCCTGAAATTACCGCCCATTAGCTTGACAAGCCTTATCTGCAAAGCCATGGAGAGGATCATAATGGACCTCATAAATAAAGACATAGGGAATTTGCAGACTTTGGATCCATCCCAGTTTGGCTTTGTCAAAGGCAGATCATGCCTTCTAAACTTGGTTGACTTTTTTGAACAGTCACCAAAGCCATTGATGAGGGAAAGGCAGTCCATACAGCCTACCTCGATCTGGCGAAGGCCTTGATACAATACCCCACTCGGGTATCATTGAAAAACTCATCAGCTTAAATGTTAACCCATACATCACAAGATGGGTTGCAAACTGGCTGAGTGACAGAACCCACAGGGTCAGAGTTGCTGGCGCCATGTCAGACTCAAAGCCTGTCACAAGTGGTGTACCACAGGGCTCAGTCCTGGCCCACTCTTGTTTGGCATCTACTTTTCCAAGTACAAGCAAACACAGGAGGGTTATGGCTGACAAAGTTTGCAGATGACTGCAAACTGGGCGCCATAGTGGAAAACACATCTGACACAGATATCCTTCAGAAGGGTCTCACAGAACGGATAACTGGTGCCAGAGCCATGGCCTAAAGTTAAATGCCAAAAATGCATAGTCATACCCTTCGGAAAAACAAGGTTACCCTAGCTACCAAATAGGTGGCAATCCACTGAGCATAGAAGAAGTTATCAGGGACCTGGGGACCCAGGTTGATAGTAGTCTGTCATTCGACACCCATGTAGCTAAAGTAGTTAGGAAGACCTTCTACATTGCCCACCTTATCATGAAGGATTCTCATCTAGATCAAGGAGGTCATAGTCTCCTATACTCATCACTCATCAGACCAATGATTGAGTACAATGCCCCATTCGAATGTATCTGACCCGACACTTGCAGCAGCTGGAGAGGCCACAAAAGTTCCTCACCAAAAGGATAAAGGGTCTCAAACACCTGTCCTATGCTGCCCGACTGAAAGAACTCCAGCTCTATTCAGTCGCGCTTGCTCAGAGGTGACCTTTGCCTAACATACAAGGCCATGTCAAACCCAGATTTGATGAATATGCTTCACCTCAAAAATCTAGATCCGTCAGAGCCACAAGGGCGGAGACTTAAACCTCGACACGGCTATTAATAGGACGCTGGAGGGATAGATTCATCACCCAAAGACTCCTATGCTGTGGAATAAAATCGGTATATGTGAGGCAGAGCACCGCCTTGTTCAAGAGAAATCTTGACCAATGGATGGGAGATCGCAGATATACCCCAGGGATTACCTCAGTGTCACTGCTCAACAGAGGCACAGCAAAATAATGGGTATAGTTCCCCATACTAAAGGGGTGGCGTAAGCCACAAAACTATGGGCTAGGCTTGTAAATGCCCTCGGGCAGATAGCCTAGTATGAACCTATGAACCTATGAACCTATGAAAAGAGACATGGAAGAGGTCTCTGATCATGTAGCCCAGGTTGGTATGACCCTGACCCTGAGTAGCATCCTGCCCTCACCAAGAATGATACCACAGTATAAAGAAAAATTTTTCAGTTTCAACAATTGGCTAAGCATCTGGTGTCATTCAAAGGGGATCCAGTGTCTGTCAGCCTGGGATGACATACTCGACAAGCCACGCTGCTTCACTACAGATGGCTTGTACCTGTTACCCTTAGGCTTTTGAATACTGGCCAAGGCTCTTGCCACCCCCATAGTGCCTTTTTTAGGCAAGGCTCAAAAGACAAACCCACCACCGTAAATAGCACAAGTAACAGAAAAATGAGGGTAATGCTGCTCAATGCCAGAAGTCTAAACCTCAAAATGCATGCACTTGAGGCACTCCTCAGTATGGAGAAAAATCGATATATGTGCAATAACAGAAACCTGATTTAAGGCTCCAGAGAGCACCCCAGCACTGCCAGGCTACAAATCATAGTATACATTTCGGCCACAAAACCCAGACCGAAATACAAAAGGCTGGGGCGTATCCATATTAATCAAGGATACTCACACCTCCAGGTTAGTGGCACAGCACAATGCTTCAGAGATCATCCACGTGCAACTAACAACAGGCAAAACTTCAATTCAAATTGTAGCTTGCTACAGATCACCCACCATGTCCCAGGACCCCCATTCCGTATTTCTGGAAATGCTGGGAAACATAAAGGTCCTACCAAACACCCTGATACTGGGTGATTTCAATTACCCAAACATTAACTGGGAGAATTACTCAAGTAATAACTCCCTTGCCCAACATTTCTTAGAATTTATATACTCAAATGCTCTGGATCAACTGGTCAACACCCCCACTAGAGATGACAACATATTGGACATGGTCATCACCAACATGGGTGACCGGTGTTCCACACCGGAGGTCAACCCCTCATTGGTTAGATCTGACCATAAACTAATCACTCTGGATATCCACATTCTGCCCCCACCCCCGGTCAAAGAAACCACCATGAAAAGCTTTCCAAAAGCAAACTTCCCGTTACTTAAGACCGAGGTGGAAAGTTTCAAAGCCCACATGCTAAAGGATAACGCTACCCAAGCTGCAAAATCCTTTACTAATGCACTCTACGGGCACCTACAAGAATGCATGGATTGTGCTATCCCAAGCAAAACCAAGACTCACTCCTCCAAGAAAAGGAAACCAGCCTGGTGGACCCCTGACATAAACAAGCTATACAATAGAAGGAAGAAACTACTACAGAAAAGAGTAAAATCCCAAGAAGGTAAGCCATTCCTGATCAGTATTAGCAAAAAACTATGATACCTCATAAAATCATCCAAGGCTAGCTTCGAAAGAAAATTTGCCAAGGACTCCAACGATAACCACAAGGCTTTCTTTAGCTATGTCAAGAATCTAAGTAGCAATTCTCAGATTTGCTCAGAGTTAATGCAGAATGGCACAAAATGCACTGAACCAACTCATATCGCTAACATCCTGGCAGACAGGTTCAGTGCAAACTTCACCCCCTCTCACCCCCAAAAGGGCCCATAACCATACCAGAAGAATGTAGTGCCCCTGAAATCACAGACACTCAGGTTAAAAAAAACCCTCTCCAAAGCCAAAAACACAGCATCAATGGGACAGGACGATGTCCCAGGCTGCATTCTACATGAGCTCAAAGATGAACTAACCCCTCACCTAAACACACTGTTCAAACTCAGCCTCTCCACAGGCTATGTGCCCATAGAGTGGTGCACATCAACGGTTCTTTCTGCTCCACAAATGTGGAGCCACAACAGACCCCGAGAACTATTGCCCTATAAGCCTGACTAGCTTGGAATGCAAAGCTTTGGAGAGCATCATCATGGATCTCATTAACAGAGACATTGGGAACCTCCAAACACTGGACTCAACCCAGTTTGGCTTTATTAAGGGCAGATCATGCCTCCTAAACCTGGTGGACTTCTTTGAGACAGTTACCAAGGCTATAGATGAGGGAAAGGTGGTCCACACAGCCTGCCAAGACCTCGCAAAGGCCTTCAACACCATTCCCCATTCTGGTATTATAGACAAGCTCAGCAGCCTGAACATAAAGCCCTACATCACGAGATGGGTTGCCAACTGGCTCATGCACAGAACCCAAGTGGTAAGAGTTGCAGGAGTTAGGTCTGACTCTAAACCGGTTAAAAGTGGCATTCCCCAGGGCTCAGTCCTAGGACCCCTCCTGTTCGGCATATACTTCTCAGAGGTACAGGCAAGCACAGAAGGTCTATGGCTGACCAAGTTCACAGACGACTGCAAATTAGGGGCTACAATTGACTCTCTGGCTGACACAGACATCCTCCAAAAGGGTATCACTGAGACAGATACCTGGTGTCAAAAGCATGGCCTCAAGCTAAATGTCAAAAAGTGCATAGTCATCCCCTTTGGAAAAAACAAAGTACCCACAAACTACCACATAGGTGGTAGCCCCCTAAATATGGAAGACGTAATAAGGAATCTGGGGACCCAAGTAGATAGTAATCTCTCCTTTGATAATCACATTGCCAAAGTGGTTAGAAAATCCTTCTATGTGGCTCACCTAATCACAAAAGGGTTTGCATCCAGATCAAAAGAGGTCATTGTGCCCCTCTACGCATCACTCATCAGACCCATCATAGAGTACAATGCCCGATTTGGGATGTACCTTACAAGACACCTGCAACAGCTGGAAAGACCACAGAAGTACCTCAGCAAGAGGATCACTGGCCTTAAACAGATGCCCTATGCAGCTCGACTGAAGAAACTCCAGCTGTACTCGGTTTCATACCACCTACTCAGAGGTGATCTATGCCTGACATACAAAGCCATGTCCAACTCAGAATTGATGGACATGCTCCACCTAAAGAAAACTATATCCTCTCGAGCCACATTCTCTAGGGATCTAAACCTCACCACAAAAATAAATAGGACGTGCTGGAGGGATAGTTTCCTGTCCCAGAGACTTCTCATGCTCTGGAACACGATTCCAATCTACATTAGGCAGAGCTCCTCGCTAATATTCTTCAAGAGAAACCTTGACGAGTGGATGGGAAATAGAAAGTTTACCCCAGGGATCACTTCAATGGCTCTGCTGGACAGAGGCACAGGGAACTAATCTAAGGGGGTGGCGAAAGCCAACACAATTCTGGCTAGGCTTATAAATGTCTTTGGGCAGATAGCCTAGTACCTACCTATGAACCTATGAACATTTCTCTCTGGGCCTCTGCTGAAAATTGGCTTCATTCCAAGTCGGACATTCCCAGTAAACAAATGTTAATTAAAATAAATAAATAAATATGTAAAATGAAATAAAACAACTCAGTAATTGTTGCAAACAGTAAATCAAACTGAAATGTTAAACATGAATTCAGTGTAGGAGTAACATAAGGAGTGGGATGGGAAAGGGAAAATGGAATGTAAAGTAATGTGAGCCAGGGGGAGGAAGAGTGTAGGGGGAAGCTATAAGGAAGCAGGAAGGTAGGTGGAAGAAAAAGGCAGAAAAGGTAAGGGAGAAATAGGTTAGTAAGGAAAGGAGTGGAAAAGAAAAGAGTATGAAAAAAACTCACAGACTAGATAAATAGTAGTAAGAGGAATATTCTTTCAAAATATTTTCAGTTTAGGCAGAAGCAAGAATATAGTTTCACTTCTGTGATGTGAGGCAGTAGTATGTTGCAAATCATTAGGCACAGATTTCAGAAGGCATGATCTAAAGAGGAAACTACAATCAGTGGGGCATCACTGATTTACTGATGGGAGGAACCACATCTGAAAACCCTTATGTCCTGTTCTACATGCTGGGATTTTCTGAGGCTGGCAGTAGAGTGCCGGGGGGGGGGTAATCATCTAACCTCCTAAACAGCTTCATCCTGTAGATCTTAATTTCATATCAACCTTTCCAATTTATAAATTATGTAACCCTCATTAAGTCATTTACTTGGACTAGTAACGTCCTCACTTAATGGGTGGACTTGTATTTAGTTTGCATTGGCCATTTAGTCAATAAACGACTTTGTGATTAATGATCAGACATCCCTTCAGCAAGCATACTCATTACCAGTCTATTTGGATGAGATGTACTGGAATGGTAATTTGGGAGATCCTGCCTGTCACAACTCCCCCCCCCCCCCACGATACACTGGAGGACCACCAGCCAGTTAAATTTAAATACCAGTAAACTATTCTTTTATGATATTCCACTGGTCATTGAACTCTGCTGCCTCCACACAGAAGTAGACTACAATAAGCTCCATGCTTACCTCTTCCTTATAAAGGCTGAGTATAGTCTACAACTGTTCACAGTTTGAAAAAAAAAAGAGAGTGTACATCAACATACTCAGCCAGGAATAAAAAGCTACACCACAATCTGTATTTGAAGAACTTTTAATAAAATACTCTAGCGCCTCGGCACAAACAAGCCTTCCAGGAGTAATAATACAGTCACCATATCGTGTTACTACATATATTACACACAATTACACTTAATTAAATCAAACAATCACAATTTTAAAAACGTTTAAAAGAAAACCTTCCAATTGCATTCATTATTCATCCCAGCTGGAAACAGTGCATTAAATTTCAAAATATACAATGTTTCTTTATATAATAATTTATTTTTTACAATCCCCTCAACCTCACGTAAAATCTGTTCTAAAATACAAGCTTTTAGAACAGAAGAATCACTGCTATGACTAAGGTTAAAATGTAGGACAACAGGATTTATAAGGTTATTATTTTTAATAGTCCTGGCATATTCCTGAAGTCTCAACTTAAAATTTATCTTTGTTTCCCCTATGTAAAATAAGTCACAAGGGCATGACAGGGCATATACTACTGATTTAGTAGTGCAGGAATATATAGATGTTGGACAAAATCTAATTTTATTAATATTATCAAAAGATCTAATTATATTAGAGCAAACCGAACACCTTCTACAAGGGAAGGTTCCACAACTAGTCGGGTGTATATTCAACTTATCACCCGGTTGCATAAATTTATTATGTACTACCATATCTTTGATGTTTCTACTTCTTTTGTATGAAATAAGTGGAACCCTGTATAAAGTCCTCACACCCTCCCTATTTTTAATGAAATAGAGCCATTAACATTTAATAATATCTACTATTTCATGGCTCAGAATGTTATACACATTTACAAAATATACATTTCTACTACCTTGTACTACATCTCTGTTTCTACTTTCATTATGTCTCTCCACAGAAAACTTAGTACAACCTGTATAAAAATTCAGCAATTTCTGTACAGAGTTAATAATTAAGATTTCATCATACCCTCTTTGTCTAAAGGCAACACAGGTATTTAACATTTCTTTCTCTAAGATGTTAACATCATTACATAATATGCTCACCCTCAATAATTCATTATAAGGTAAAGCTTGTATGGTATGGTATGTGGGGGGGTGGCAACTCTTGCTCTCAAGAATACAAATGTCACTAGTGTATTTCCTATGTATACCAGTAACTGTGACATTGTCCCTTATTTCTAGTTTAACATCTAAATAAATCACCAATTTCTCCATTTGTAAACCATCAAATTCTAATTGAAATCAATTTACATTCAAACCATCTATAAAGGGGACATCTAAATCAACACCTCCTTTACATAAAAAAGCAAATCATCTATATACCTACAATAAAGGAATTCAAGATTCTTAAAGAAACTATGTTTATAAAAAAATTAAATTTCAAAAAGTCCCATCAATAAGTTAGCATACATGGGTGCAAAAGACGCACCCATGGCAGTTCCTTGTTGTTGCTGGTAGGTAAAATTGTTAAATTCAAAAAAATTATTAGTTAAACAGAAATAAACAAATTCTATAACATAGTTACTAACAGGACTATCTCCCAAGAAAAATGTAAGAGCTTCAATTCCTGACATGTGAGTAATACTAGTATAACGATTCTTTGCATCTAGTACTATCCATTAATATCCATCTTCACATTTAACATTTTTCAGTTTATCTAGAAAATGAAAAGTATCCTTGATGTAAGAGTCTAATTTTACAACATATTTAAGGAGAAAGGAATGTAAGAATACTCCAATATTATGTAAAAAATTATTCTGTGCCGCCACTATCGGTCGACCAGGGGGAAATCTAAGATTTTTGTGAGTTTTGGGCAAGCAATAAAACTTAGCCAAAGAGCTGCCCTCAGTGTCAAATTTGTATTTAACATCCTGCCTAGTGAAATAGGTCAATCTAAAGTCCTTGTCAATTAGTTCCTTAAAATTTTGAGCAGCTAAGTGAAAATCTCTGTCATTAACTACCTTATAAATCCTCCCATCAGACAAATAGTCCATGCACATTTTAAGATATTGTTTATAATGCATTACAACAATTTTCTGACCCTTGTCTGAAGGTTTTATTACAATATCTTGTCTATTACTCAAACTTAATAATGCTTGCCATTCACTTTACTCAAATTATACATTTTTCTTTGTAATGGCAAACTCCTTCATCCTGTTTTCTATTGCAAAATGAATCATTTTTGAAAACTGCTGTATAATTTATTAGAGAAAGGGGGGATGGAAGTACTTTGATATAAAACATTCCCTGTATCCAATGTACAATATGCATTAAAGTTGTCTAAAGAATCAGTGGAGGAATTACAAGAAAAAAAGAAATCTGATTTGTCCTCTTCACTGATAGACATATCCATTAACTCATTCTCATTTTTACAATTAGTATCACATTCATAATAGTCAACTAGATGCAATTTCCTAACCAGCTTGAAAAATTTAGCCTTTAAAAATGCACTCTAGGGAGAGAAGTAGGAATGAACTTAAGTCTACATTGCAAAACGGACATTTCCATATCACTTAAATAAACTCCTGACAAACTCAAAACAGAGCTATGAGTTTCACATACATTTGTTTGTTTAATAACACTACAAACTTTTTCAAAGTTAATATTTAGTCCTCTTACTCTGTTGTTGATATTGTTGCCCATCCATGTTTCCATCAAAGCGGTCTTTATATCCATTGGTCTGTTTCCCTTGTTGATTACCTTGGCCACGAAAATTATTTTTTAAACAAGATGGTTGTTTTGGTGCTGGTAATGGTGGATAATCACTGTTGTCTACATCAGATTCAGCCGAAGTACCTGTACCATCCGTTGACAAAAACAAAACATTATGCCATTTTCTGGATTTACCGGAAGTAATTTTATATCTTCCAGATCGATCTTGATTGGCTGCTTTTTTAAAAGCCATACCAAAATCACAGTCTTGGATGTCCCCCTGGAGTTTATTGATTTTTCTTTTTATAATGTCCATAGATGTTTCTTCTATTTTTACATTCAAAGAAAAGAGTAACTGTTCAAACCGGGGAACACCTAACTGTCCAGACAGAGTAACACAAGCAGTCACAATATCCTCCTTCACCTTACATTGTTTGAGACTATCTCTTTCCACCAAAATCAGTAACCATTCCTTGACTCATCTATGGGTGGCAGAAATTCACCTTTTTTCAAAATCTGCTTCTACTGGGTCAGAGATATCAAAAGGTATTGTGGGTTTTTTCACAAATCTTAAACCCCGAGGAGTCACATCAATGTCAAGATATCTCTGTAGAAATTATTATATAAGGAAACATTGTATATTTTGAAATTTAATACACTGTTTCCAGCTGGTTTGAATAATGAATGTAATTGGAAGGTTTTCCTTTTAAAATTTTTAAAATTGTGATTAATTGTTTAATTGATTTAATTAAGTCTAATTGTGTGTAATATATATATTAGCATGATATGGTGACTGTATTATTACTCCTGGAAAGCTTGTTTGTGCCTAGGCACCAGAGTTTTTTATTAAAAGTTCTTCAAATACAGATCGCGGTGTAGCTTTTTATTCCTGGCTGAGTAGTTTGGTTTTTATACCTTTCTTACTGGTTGTCTTTTGTGTACATCAACATACCCCTGCATCAGATCTCAAATGAACTCCTGCAACAAACAGATCTCTTAGAGGCAAATGTCTGGTCAAATTAATGGGGCATGACACCAAAGAAGCTCTTGCACCAACTGGGAATCAAATCTGGATTCTCTGGAACACTCTTTTTGCTGCTATGCAATTAAGTTATTCACTGAAATTTGTTCAGACTGCTAAATCATCATCTCTCCTTTAAAAAAAAAAAAAAAAATATATATATATATATATATATATATATATATATATATATATATGCGGATGAATGAGAACATGTTTATCAATGTAATGCCTAAACACAGTGCTGTTTCCAAAATGTGAGAGTACTCAGATGAAAGGGGATCTGAGCAATTGCATCAACACAACAAACCAGATAGACGGCATCTTATTTGATATCAGAATGACAAAGTTGCTTTGAATTGCTTTGCTAAAGAATAGTTCTCTCCTGGCTGTTAAAGCACCACCAATGATACCATCTTAATTAACCTAAGAAATGACACAAACTCTACCCACAAATTGAGAAATATATGTTACATTCCATAATATGTTAACTATTAACACCAAAGAAATAAACACTTATTTATTATATGAGTTTAATAGGTTATGAGAGAAAGCAGATGAGTTTATTCCATTGATTACTTGAGAAGAAAGACAGAGTAATAACTACAAAAAGACTCTTGGGACACAATTTATGGCTAATTTATCATCTATAAAAGTACTGGTTAAAATTTAATTAAAAAAAAAGATTTAAAAATGTGGCTGACTGAGGACTTTAGCTTTTCTTCTGTGAGAGAGGAGAAAGAGTTGGGTAGTCCGAATTTGGAAACATTCATTCTTACCAAATTCCTTGATGTTAAATGTGTACTGAAGGACTTCAGACTGTTTAAATTCCATAATGGGATTAGTTATAATATGTTACGCCGAATTAACTTCTATATTTGACCTCCACAGGTTCACACTTATGCATTTTATTATTAAAAATAACTACATTGTGATTGATGATTTAATGAAAGAAGTTATTATGTTAAATGACAAAAGTTTGAATGATTTCTTTTTTGATTACCATAAGAACACATAAGATATATTTTTTTATATAGATGAACAGTTAAAGACAGAAGAAGTCAAATAAGGATGCTAATGATTATGCAGCTAACATGGCAGATCCTTTTCCTAGAGGGTTTAACACTACATCTTACAACAATTATACCAGTAAGAACAAGGGGTATAATGATTGAAAGACACAATGAACATTAATCTATATGTCAGACCTAATATATCAGGTCAAGAACAAAATATTTATATTGAACATGAAAGTACAAATGTGCTTGGAGGTGAAGTTAATAATTTAGGTGATTCTGTAGAGTTTGTGCTCTTTGGGAAACAGAACAAGAATTACAAAGTGTTTACCCCAGCAAGCAAAATTACAAACAAATGGAGTGAGTTGTATCAAGGGAGCAGAGAGTCAGGGATAGAGGAAGAGGAATGGGAAGAGGTATGAACAACAAAAACAATAGAACGCCATGAATTATGTATGTATTTTATTTATTTGAGATTAGTTTACTGGGATAGTCCAAGTGGGTCAAGAAAAAAAAACAGTTTCAGTGGAGACTTGGGGAAAAAAGCTCCAATTTTAATTTATTTGATATTATTATTATTATTATCATTATTATTAGAAAATATTTATTATTCTTATAGTGGCATTTAGTTAGTTAAACTGTAGAGGTTTCAGTCCTTTTAAATATAGTCACCTGTAGGTTGATAAAGACTATTTTCAATTATTTGAGAAATGTTTCAAATTTATCTCACAGAAAAACCATGGATATAGCAGAACTAATGGTGGATTTAAGGCTATATACTAGGAATAGAAACTTAGCTATGTAGGACAGAGATAAAGATATAAAACTTTTAGAAGATAGGTTATAGTTGAAAAGAGTATTTTAACTCTACTTTAAATAATACTGTTATGGTGTTTAAATAGGCTTGTGAAAAATATTTCTATACTTATATGAATAAAGGCCACTATAGGTCTTCCAAGTTAACTAGAATACATTTATTGAAATTATTAATTACACTGACAAAAGCTAGTTCAGTTAAATTTATGAAACTAGACAAAGGTGGTAGGATGGTTTTGGTAAATCACAAGGATTATGTAAGTAGAATATTTGAGATGTTACAGGATAATGAAAAGTTCACCTTGATATCCAAGAATGAAATAAATATAGCTTATAGAAAGATAGCTCCTTACTTAGAAGGGGCTGTTACATATGGTATAATTACCCCTGAATATTATCATTTTTTTTTAATCTTGTTGTACCAGCTTCATTCAGGATACCCAAAGTACTAAATAATATAGCTGAGCCTCCTTATAGATTAACTGTGGCAACCCAAGACTCCAAAACATATAATTTTGCTGTTTTTATAGATAGTATACTTTGAAACACAAACACATTTTAAAAGATTCATGGGATTTTTTGAATAAACTAATGAATGAACATTATAGTGATAAAGTGAGTTTTCTTACAGTGGATATAGTGGATTTGTTCACCAGTATATACCCCATGAACTAGTATAGGAACTATTTGTCATGACTTTAATTGATTATAAACAATTAAATAAGAAGATTAAACTTTTCTTGGATCTTATGAAAATGGTATTATATAATAATTTTATTTTATTGAAGGTGAATTTTGCATATGGATTAAAGTTGTAGCAATGGGGACAGCTTCTTCTCCTATATATGCCAATTTGGTTATGTTAAGTTGTGAGAAAAGGTTTATATTGTATTCCATGTATAGAGCCTGTTGGAATTTATATGTAAGCTATTTGAATGGCATTTTTATTATTTGGGAGGCACCTGAGGTACAGATTAAGACATTCATGAAATATATTCATGTTAACACTCCTTTTTTGAGATTTATATTCACATTCAAAGGACATAATTAATATTTTTAGATGTTACAATTTCAACAGATGAGGATACATTTATTTCTACAGTCTTTCTAAAGCTGACCTTTTCTAATGCTTACCTTCTTCATAAAGTCATCTTTGGCATTGTAAAAAGAATTTAGTAAAAGGACAGTTTGTCTGTATAGCTAGACTGTGATCAAAATAAGACTAATTTATAAAAGAGGCACAAAGGTTAATGGATATATTTAAGGAAAGGAAGAAAGTAATCAGAAAGAAATTGTTAAGATTAAAGATGACATATCTATAGAATGGGTAATCAAACAGACCATTAGTAATGGAAAATAATTTGACACATAATTATGAAAGACAATAAGGAAACAAAAAGATCTCTGGTTTTAAAATATACTAGCAATATACATATTATTAAAGAGATGCTATCATTAAGATTTTTTAACAAAGGATAATGTGCTTAAAATAGTAGGAAATTAACCAAGTTATTAGAATAAGTACTAGCAAAAAAATAAATTTGGTACCTCAAAATGTGGTTCTTGTAACCAGTGTCCAAACATTTTAGTAAAGGATTCTATTATTTTAGCAACTATTGCTCATCAAAAATATCTTTGGTGAAAGGGAATTGTGCTACATCAGGGGTTGTGTATGTGGCAATTTGTGGATGCTACCTCTTTTTCTATATAAGTAAAATGGAAAGAGTTTTATGTAAGAGAATAAATTAGCAGAGTTATGATATTATGATGAAAAATACTAATAGTGCCTTATATAAGCATACTTTGCATTGCAAATTTTAAAAAGTTTTACTTTGGAATCCTTGAAATTATCAACTTAGATGTGAGGGGTCGGCAATGGGAGACTCATATTGAATACAGAGAACTAATAAGGCAATTAAAATTGAATGCTACAGCACCGCCAGCTTTAAATGAATACTTGTTGATTAATCCTGTCCTGAGGTTGAGAGCAGCTAAATTGTGATAAGACTGCTATTATAAGATATTAATGTTTGGGTTATTTACTCATCGTACATTTATTTCTGCTTTTGATTGATATTCAGGAATGAGGAATTTTCTATACATAGACGTTTTCAGTAGTATGAATTGAATAGGTTGAAAATATTTATAATTGATTTATAACTGAATTTTAATTTCATACAATATTAAGGGGTTTAACAATGTGATTTACTAGTCTGACACTTGCATTGGTTAGATTCTTTCATTTAAAATAGTATTTTATAGGATATGTCTTTAAATTTTTCTTGTAATGATCATGTGATTGCACCAAAAGTTTTTTTTTTCCTGGGGAGAGTTTTTATCAATTAATTAGTTCTGATGAAGTCCAAACAAGTTTCTGGATGAAAGGACTTAACTTTGTTTAACTTTGTTTAATAAAAATATGTTGGTTTAAATGGATGTAAATGTAATGGTGGTTTTATTTCCCCGTCTTAGCATTATAGCATTCTACCCAGTTTCTGTATCCCCAAACTCTATATCAACCTTGTGTGGATGCCTTGGTTTTAGTTGGGCTATATGCTTTTATGCTCATTCTTGGTTAATGACACATCCTTTACTAATGTAGAATGGAATATAATGCTTAGAAACTACCATGTTGTTCCATAAGATGCTTATAATCATTTTGGGAATCTTATTGAGCAATGCATTCAAAAACATATAACAAAGTGGCATGAATATGAAGAATACGCCACTGTGACTGAATTACAAAATGAATTAATTTTGTAACACAGGAAGAAGATTTTATATCACCTTCAGAAACAATTCTTATAGTCAACATCCTTAAAATAAAATACAAAAATACCTTAATAAACTGATCAAAGTTGCAGGGTTAGTCTTTGAAACTAGTCTAGCAACTAAATCAGTGGGCGACTACAAGCTGATAATGATAAATGGAGCGAGAGTAGCCAACTTTTGGTAAACCATGAAGTATTATCCAATCTCTGTTAATAGCAAATACTGTTCAGGACAAACCCCAGGATTCACGAAGCCTCCGTGTAAGAGTTATAACTCTTACACGGAGGCTGCAGTTAAATGGAGTGATGTCAGCATGCTCTGCATATTCATGAGAGCATGCTGAATCACATCTAAGTCTAACACGGTCCGTGTAAGACAGTAGGGGGCATGTCCGTAGGCTGAGCCCTGCAAGCGGACACGCCCCCAGAAGTCTAAAAGTGCCCAAAGTAGACACCCACAACAGAGTCCACGGAAATGTGAATAAACACAACACAACACATGCCCCTACAGACCATAAACATATATAAAAGAAATATAAATGAACATGTCATATTTTTTTTAAATTGTAAAGATGTTTAACCGTGAGTGCGCTGTTTGCGGGTGTGCCCGTAGCGCAGCTACAGTTAGCAGTCAATGGGAAAGCATATAAGAACTAAATATGCAAAATAAGCCAGGAAGCAATAGCGTAGCGGTAGAGATGCCGGCTGCAGAGCAGGCATTCATGGTTCGAGCCCCCACAACACAAATTTTTTTGCAAAATAAGCAGGAAACAAGTCCCTGACACATATGTACACATAAAACCAGAATATATGTAAAATACAATGAAATATCCCATTTATATTGAATAAATGTGAGCTAAGAAATGAATATAAACTGCCAGATGTGCCCATAGCTGAGCTACAGTACAACAGAGTGAGTGTATGTGCCCGTAGATAAGCATTGGTCCAACTGGTGCAAACTGAGTGCCCGTAGCTGAGCAGTGGTTTACCATGCTAAATATATGTGCTCCTAACTGAGCTGAGCGGAATATGCGTGCCGATAGCCAAATGAGGCTTAAACCAGCGTACCCCGTTTGCGCGGAGCTGCGCACCGAGCAAACGAGCTAACCAACGGGCAACGGTGAGCAAGCCGTATCCAAAATGCCTTTACACAGACACACCCCTCAACATGTCTAGACAGTCATGAAAAATAAAAAGCAGTGGCCAGGTTCGAACCCAGAATACTATACACCATAGTCAAGGTACAGAACCACTAAGCCATGACAGCAGTACCTAGAAATGCAATATTAGCTCATATATAGGAATGAATACAAACTACAGCATGACAATGCAGGTTTACTGAAGTTGATACAATTCCAAACTGGCCAATCACAGATATGTGCGGGAAAAATGGACTATATAAGCCCCATAGGCGGGAATACACAGCATAAACGATTGTAGAACAGACCTGCAGGCAGAATGTCAGGTGTAGGTGAGGGTAGTCGCTTTCGAGCGCAGAGGTGGGGTGTTGAGGAGTCCAGGTACATGGCCTGACTTCTAGTCCACAACCATGAGGCCCAACTCATGCAGGGCCAGGTCCTCTGGGGAGCGTACAGGGCTGAGGCGTGGGACCAGTTGGCTCATGAACTCACCAGTGCCACAGGAATTCCAAGGACAGGTGAGCAGGTCCGTCACCACCATGCAGACCTGAAGAGACGCAAGCAGGACCAACTGAACCTTTGGATCCAGGAGGCCCGGCAATCACCCAACGCCCCACCACTGAGTAAGTAACAATTAATTATGTATGTAGAAAGTTAAACTACCTGTAATTATGGAGATGTGTATTCCAATATTACTTCATTTATATTACAGCTGCAGGTGTCCGTTCTGCGAACCGCAGAGCCTATGCCGATAGGCTGGTGCGCTTGCCACCAGGCAGGTCAGTAATCCACTACTAGTAACTGTAAAGATATATAAATGTATGACAGTCAGCAAAAGAGTGCAGTGTAGCCAGGAAGGAATTAAATCTGCAAGTAACAGTGTGAAAGTGTATGCAAGTATTGCCTGATTACAACAGTTCCCAGCCTGTAAGTGTAAACTAAACATGACACTGTCCAACATATATTTTCGAGTAAAACTGCCCTGCCTGTAGGAAAATAGTACACAACCTGCAGCAGCATGTAAAGTATAGCTGCAGAAGAGGATGAAATCACATGTGTGAAATATATCCCTGTGGAAATACTGAAACATGACAGAAGTGAGACTGCTGGAAAGAACTGTAATAACTGTTGTTAAAACATGTCAGTAAAGCCTAGAAGTACCAGTCTGAATAGTAACATGAAAGCAAGTGAGAGAGTGTGAGAAAGTGTCAGGAATACAGCAATACAGTAGTTATAACCCTGAATAAACCATACTGCAGTTAGGACAGAATTAAATGCATGTGAGACTCAGAACCAAACAGCACAATCTGTTCAAAGTGTTGCTGCATGTGGAATGTGTACACCAACATCTGGATATGTTTCTCCCAGTCTGAAATACGCAGATAGGATGATTGTCTGATATACCAAACATCCACACTTGTCCACAAGTATATCAAGCACAGGTAACAGGATGATGTATCTGAACAAAGCTCGATATGAATGTGTATGAACATCAATAAAATGTAGATTGATGTTGCAGTAACAGTTCCATCTGCAAGGTTAAGTAGTTAACATATAGGACACTGTAGTTAGAACAGTAGTGTGTATATAACTGTAGCTATTAGAAATGTACAGCATATGTATTTGTATTCAAGGTGTTAATATTACTTTATTTACCCCACCCTCTAACCACCTATAACCCATTCCACGTGAAAATGGTATGTGCAATCACAATTACCACCCCTGGACGTCTGTCCTGTTGGGTCATATATATTTGCATGTCTGTTGATGCATCCGCCCTGTTCATACATCCACACCTGATGGCCTGTTGCCATCAATCAACCCTGCATGTTGTTGGACTGTGTATTACTGTTCAAATTATGCATGTGTTATGCACGCTGTTCAATGGTGTGAATATCTGGGTGTTTGGTTAATGGGAATACTAATGCATGCTGTTACAACTAATTGTGAATGGTATTAAATGTCACTAACCCAAACTGTCATGACATAATGCAAAACATAGAACGACAGGAAGGCGGGTTCCAGCAGACCCACCTCTCCCACCTCAGCTGGCGAGTGCACCTGGCACTAGTGCCGAGTCCGGACCCTCCTCCGGTGGCCCTGTGCCACCTGCGGGTGGAAGCGCTGCGGGGATGGGGCTCGCCCCTCTGCAAGTGTGGCCGGAGGAGATCCACCACTCACCCTCCGTGGCGTCCGGACTGTGGTGCGTGGGAGATTCGGGACTCTGTCCTCGAGCCCCTCGCCAGCTCGAGGCACAGGTGGCGCAACTAACGGGCATGCCCGTTGCCCCGCCTACACAGCCCCCAGCACAGCCCCATCCTGGGCAGTGAAGCAACAGTGGCAACTGCCTATGGGTGGGGATATCAGTTCCACTGTTGCCATCTGTGGGCTCATGGGCTCTGGATATCCAAACCTCCGTCCCCGTCAATTGTGTAACTCCCCCCACGTGTCATACACCGCCCCTGTATGCGTCTTGTTTGTCTTGTCTGTTAACCTACCCAACCTACCTCCCCAGCTGTACTGACTACCTTCACCTGACATACCACTCTCACCTGAAAAAAAAAAAAAAAGGGCACTCTGTACCCACAAAAAATTACGCCCCATACATAGCTGCCCATTCCGCACACATGTCTACTGGACATGGAACCTATCAATTCCAATTGGCTGTACAACAAGTATTATTGTTGTCCTGACACCTCTCTCAGGGGTGGAAGGTTTCAAATGTCACACCAAATTACATACATATGCACAGCTGTTGCTGCTGAAGAAATGGGCAGCTATGGGCCTTACCTACATCCCTCCTGCACATCCCAAGCTTGTTTCCCTACTGTCTTACCCTCTTTGTGACCCCTTTTTCACCACTTTCCTGTCTCCCCATTTTCTTTTCTTTCAAGGAAAATAGCGTGGGTGTGCGCAAGAGTAAGCACGTTTAAGTGGTTGTAAGCGGGTGTGCGCTTGTGTGCGTGGAGCTAACCGCCAGTGCGCATGCGTGAGCTCCGCGCAAACCAGCGCTAACCCGGTTACAACTGCTTAAAAGTGCCTTAGGCATTTTGATTGACAGGTCTTGTACTCAGTTCAAATGAAAAATAAAATCCCACTGTGAGTCCCGAACCCAGGACCTTGGCAACTATAGTCTGCATGACTTACCACTATGCCATGACTCTTATATAGAAACACTCTGCTAAAGTAAATATATCATTTAACAGTAGGAATGAATGTAAAGGGAATATAGATGTGTAGTACACAAAGCATGACATTTAGAATCACAAACAAAACTGGTGGATTTCCATAATAGTAGTGTGTGAACAGAAACAGCCATGCTAGTTGGAAGCTAGTAAGTAATAATGTCACCATAGCACCTTGCAAGACACACACATACTCACAGCAGGATAAGCACTGCCCATACCCCACAACCTCTTACAGGAACACATCCGGACCAAGTAATAAAATATGTGGAGCAAAAGCCCAAAACCAGGGACACATTACAAATAAAGCTACAACAAACGCAGACAGTTCAGAAAGTAACAAGGTCTACACCTTGTGGGATGTTTTTAAGGGTATGCAGTCTGGAACTTGAATGTTTGTCACCATATTCTGACTTGAGCCCAGACTGACTTGCCAGATAAAGGTGTGCATGAGATATTGACCAAATTATGAGGCAGAAATGTGGACAGCCTGCAAATATCTGTACACATGACGGGTCCAACACCACCATATTTGAATAGTTAAGAACCTAGACATAGCAACAGTGAATGTCTTACAGGGATGCCCCACAGACCCCATGTGAAATGTACAAACAGTAGGCAGAAAGGTGTAACACATGCAATGGTAACTATGGAGTCCGGAAAGTATTCACCACTCGCATGGCAGAAAAAGTGTAGTAATACATATGCTCATGCTAACCCACAGTCACAACTGCAGCATACCAGACATTTTAATGGGTGTACCCCACTGATATGTACCATTCCATGAGGCACATAACTGATAAACCTGAAGGTCTCTGGGGCCTGCTTAGCAGCATACTCAAATACCCTAATAGATGTCAAGGCCCACACCATGGCCAGACCACACTGCATGCTGTAACACCCTAGCAGATATAGCAAGCATTCCAAGGTGTGAATGTACATGGAAAATAGGAAAGCTACAGCAGCACACTACAGTCAAGACACCTAGCAAGCATAGAAGTAGTGACTGTAAAGGGCAACTACTGAAGACTTAGCAACAGAGTGCAAGCAAATGTGAAAGGAAAGCACACACACACACACACACATTAACAATAGTAGTAGTTGTAGTTGTCAGTGTACATACACAGTTAGTACAGGAAACTGGAGAAATGAATGGAGGAATGTTAATCCACAACACACCTGGAAATATGAGAGAGATACCAACCTTTACACTCACAGAACATTGTCCACAGCATAACAGCATGGTCCCTGCCCTTAACATCTGAAAGGGCTACGCCTATCTCACACACCTTTTATAGCACTGTTCTGAAATCACAGTGAGAACTGCAATCAGTACACAACTGGCTGCATGCAATTAGCAAATGCTGGCTAACAATTGGTGCAGAGGCCATCACATGGGCATATGCAGATACCTACAAAAGTATGCTGTACTCCATGTCCACGCATGCAATACTTTCATTGCACCCTGAGAAGGATGTGAGAGACAGACAGAGAGAGAGAGAGAGAGAGAGAGACAGAGAAAACTGCAATTAAGCAGACAGAAACAAATTGTTCAGCAACAGCTACCTGAAAGCTGACAACTGGGAAGTGGAGCAGCAGGACAGGGAACCAGACAGCAGCAGAAGCAGCTGTGACAAACACAGGTAATGTAAAGTAATACTATAAAGGTCTACATACTGTGAACCCTCCATATGTGTCATTGGTCTGTATCCATATGTATATGGAGATGTGTAAAGGGCAGGAGACATACAGCAACTATCAGTGAAGACTGTACATACA
Organism: Protopterus annectens; assembly: GCF_019279795.1. Classification (NCBI taxonomy): domain Eukaryota; kingdom Metazoa; phylum Chordata; order Ceratodontiformes; family Protopteridae; genus Protopterus; species Protopterus annectens. The sequence goes on from NC_056737.1 coordinate 247,629,647, forward strand.
TTTGTATGTGAGGGCATGTATGTGCACATATCAATGTTGTTTGATTGTAGGTTGTAGTGCCATGTACAAATTAGGTTACACAGCTATGTATGTTTAGCAGTATGTTAGTGTGTGTATACAGTATAGTAGACAAATATGTTGATATACCTGTCTAACATATGGTTATGTATGTATGTCAACATATGTATGTGTATATATATATATATATATATATATATATATATATATATATATATATATATATATATATATATATGATATGCATATATGTATACATACATAGAGAGAGAGATGTAGGAATACATAGACAGATGTCGATAGAATATTGTACCAACATATCTATGTAATGCACACATGCAGATATAGATATATGTAGATACATATACATAGACAGACTGATCTGACTACCTACAGGTATGATTGTATATGATGACCTGAAACACAGCCTGTCCCACCCCCTCTGTCACTCACACCCCCTCTGTGCCCCCCCTACACATCTATGGCAATATATGTCCCCAATATATATGTGTATATGTATACAGACATATATATATATATATATATATATATATATATATAGATCTATCTATATACATATAGATATATCTATATACATATATATATATATATATATATATATATATATAGAGAGAGAGAGAGAGAGAGATGTATATAAAGTCTGAGTGAGGCACATGTGTACAGATGTATTGCAACAGGTGCCTGTTGACAAAGGCATGGAGTGAACACCAGTGTCAAATCCGGAGTATCATACCACATTCCAGATCACCCACACCAGTAACCACCAGATATGTGATTGGCCGCCCACCACTGCATGTGTCAGGGGTGAGCAGGGTCAGAAATGTGTAGAATAGTGGCCCCAATGATAGTCACAGTGGCACACTATCCCTGGAATACCTGCACATGGTATGTGTCCGCAGACATGGTGAGTCAGGTATGGACATGTAGGTCGGTGTACCCCCCACACCACATAATGGATGCCATGGTATGGACCTCACATTACAGCAACAGATATGGAGAAGGACACAGTGACATGTACAACACTGTGACAACGCACTCAAACACATTACCAATGCACAGTGACTGACAACACCACAGAGTACACATATACTACCCACATAGAGGTTACCACTCCCAGATTTACATATGGAGGTCACACCCATGACAGATGTCCGACAACCATAGTAACACCTCCCACCATCCACAACCTACATGTCTGCTGTGTGTCGTCCGTGCCACTGCAATAGTGTGCACATGTGGAGGTAAGAGTTCCTACTCACAGATAAGACACACCCTGCAATAAACCACACAGTGTTAAGAAGCGAGACTCCCCATGAGTACATGTCACACATACCCCTGCTGAATGTTAGTCAGATAGGTAATATGCCATATGAGTCACCCTGTGTAACTGTGTGACAGCAGCAGTTACCATCACACCACATGTGTCACAATGGTCAGGGTAGCAGAACAGTGCGCTGCTGTAGACACAGGGGCAATAGCATATTGTATAGTATTGTATTGTAATGTAATGTATTGTGTTGTATTGTATTGGTATGGTGAGGTGCCTCCTTCATGGAGTGGAACCACTGCTGCTGTGCACCAGTGTACAGGTACATATCCTGTAGTCAGGCTAGTGTTACATAGCACTCCTATATGTGTGTTTAGCTCCTGTCAGAGGTTATGTAGCATGCAACTGGGGATACCATCAGGTCCCATCCATGTTGTGTATTCTGCTGTCCTGCGGGTGTCTGTCACCTGGACATCTGTGATGACGGGGAGGTTACAGTCAGCTGGGATAACTATGCCTTATTACAGGGGAGAGGGCGGGGTGACACCTGCACTGAACCTGTCCGCCACAATGCTGTCGATATCTGTGGTGTCAGTGAAATATGTGTTGTGTACTACCTATGGGCATAGAGGATGGCTCCTGACCAGGTTGCTAACATAACTGAGGAAGGCCTCCTGGTCATCTGTAGTGTCACTCTTGAATTCCCTCTCAACGTTGCCCATGTAGTCAGTATGATGGGAAATAGATCCTTACCAGTGCTGCTCAGACATGCCCTCCCTTCAGTGAATGATGCTCTGTCTTGCAGTAGCTTCCATCTTCTGTAATACAATCTGTCTATGGCTGGGGTCCACCAGACAGGATGCTGCCCCTTTGTGGAGAGTGTCTTGGTCAGATATGGGATTGCATGATCCATGCATTCTTGGAGATGTCTGTAGACAGCAATTGTGTAGGGGTCACCATTGTGGGTTGTATCTGCCACTGGCCCAGTGGGCTGTAAGGATACCATATCACTGTTACAAAGTGTAAAGTTTGTATCTGTAATGTTATGCACTATAGTCATCTGTGCTGGTGGTGGAGGTGGGATATGTATATCCAGGGCAATCAGTGTGTGGTCAGCCCACAGTAGTTGCCGATGTAGGCCATACAGTACCTAGATACAAACCTCCAGAGTGAGGAGGTGCTTCTGACCTGAATCGGTGTTCTGACTGCTGGTGTTTGGTAGTATGTCGTATGGCGTCTGCCAGGTACTGTTGCACAGTTGCTGGCCGAGCACTGATACCTGGCCATCTACATGTGTATCCACCAATAGACAGACAGATGCTACATATGTGAGATATGTTGTATCATAACAGTTGAGTAGCATGTGTAGTATGTGTGCCAAAGTCTGCTGACATATATTGCTGATACCAGGTTATTTTCTTTCTCAGGTACATGGCCCACCCGCGGAACCCCACCTACTCCACAGCTGAGGATGAGGAGATACACCAGAGCCTGGTGCGGGACTATGCAATACTCTTTTCACGCACCAGCCAGAATCAGCAGGAGAGGGCTGCACTGTGGCAAGACCTTGTCCGTCGGGTAAATGATATAGGCACGCATAATAGGACATATGAGCAGGTACGACATCACTGCAGTGATTTAATCAGACATGTCCATCAGCATGCATCAGATATCCACAGGCAACAGTTTGCCACAGGTGGTGGGGTGGCTACACATCCCCCACTCACCAGACTGGAGGGACTACTCCTGAGTGTAGTGGCTCCAGTCCACCAGCAACAACAACAGCAGCAGACATGCATCATGATGGAGGCTGGGGCCACACAGCAGCAAGATGGTGAACGAGCAGGTAATATGTCATATGTATAGTTGACTGTTGTGTACACTGGTAGTTAATGCATGTGTGAGGTGTGTCCTTGGTTTGTAGCTGTCACCATAGTATTTAATGTGCAAGTGTGATATCCTCAATATTAGCTGCCGACCTGTGAAAGGCGACTGTTGTACTCCTGACCTGTATCATACTCAGTAACAATGGCACAGTTGTGCCCACTGACATTAGTTTCTTCATGTCTGCAGGACCCTCTGGTATAACTGCAATGCAGCCTATCCATGCTGGTGAGTGTGTATTAACAATTCCTGTAATAGTGTTGATAGTAATAGTACTATTTGGCTCACTTAGTAGTGCTCTTTGTATGCATGTAGGTGTGTCTGTGTCTGTGTGTTGATATCACGCATACTGAGTACTGTACAATTGTGTGAAACTGTGTGCATGTGTGCATGTGTGCATGTGTGCACCTGTGCATGTGTGCATGTGTGCATGTGTGCATGTGTGCATGTGTGCATGTGTGCACCTGTGCATGTGTGCATGTGTGCACCTGTGCATGTGTGCACCTGTGCATGTGTGCACCTGTGCACCTGTGCATGTGTGCATGTGTGCATGTGTGCATGTGTGCATGTGTGCATGTGTGCACCTGTGCATGTGTGCATGTGTGCATGTGTGCATGTGTGCATGTGTGCACCTGTGCATGTGTGCATGTGTGCATGTGCATGTGCATGTGCATGTGTGCACCTGTGCATGTGTGCATGTGTGCATGTGTGCATGTGTGCACCTGTGCATGTGTGCATGTGTGCATGTGTGCACCTGTGCATGTGTGCATGTGTGCATGTGTGCACCTGTGCATGTGTGCATGTGTGCATGTGTGCACCTGTGCATGTGTGCATGTGCATGTGTGCATGTGTGCATGTGTGCACCTGTGCATGTGTGCATGTGTGCATGTGTGCATGTGTGCATGTGTGCATGTGTGCACCTGTGCATGTGTGCATGTGTGCACCTGTGCATGTGTGCATGTGTGCACGTGTGCATGTGTGCATGTGTGCACCTGTGCATGTGTGCATGTGTGCATGTGTGCACCTGTGCATGTGTGCATGTGTGCATGTGTGCATGTGTGCACCTGTGCATGTGTGCACCTGTGCATGTGTGCATGTGTGCATGTGTGCATGTGTGCACCTGTGCATGTGCATCGCTGGTAATGTGTAGACATTGTAAACTGTGTTTCCTGTTTCCTTCCCGCAGGTTCTGTTGCTGCTCTGGTGTCATGTAGCAGGGAACCTGAGTCAGGTGCCGTGGGTACTGATAATGATGACATTGGTGTAATGGCACAGGAAGGTATGCCAGGGTCCGCCATTGGTCAGCCAATTGACAGTACACAGCTGTCGACCCCATCAATGCGCACAGTTATCCTGCCAATACACCCTTGTCACCACTGTCCCTAGGTGATGGACAGCATACAGTGGGCATTGACCAGGGTAATGTGGTATCTGTGGCACATGCTTCCCCACACAGCAGCCATGGGCATGGCCCAGAGATGGTACCACACAGACAGATGTCCAGGGGTTCTCGTGGGAGCATCCATGGGCGTACTGCCCTGTCAGATGTGCCCACAGAGGTCTTACAACCTCAGCTATGTTTCGGACTGTCATGCAGGCACAGTCACGTATGGAACGATGCGCCAGACAGGGTCTGAGGGAGCTGGCAGCATGTCGCACAGCCATGACTGACAGTATGCGTGACATTGCGGCTGCCATCCGTGATTTCACTGATGTCGTGACAGACGTTGTGGGGACATATTAGACCGGTTCCACAACTACATGTCCATGAGCCAGGGTGATGGTGGGTGGTTGAGGCGTCGACGTGGCCGTATGCCAGCAACAGCAGCAGCTGGCAGTCGCGGACGACAACAGGGCCGCAGCCACCCCCGTAGTGCCAGCAGCAGCCCCAGCAATGCTGGGTCTGTGCTGTCATCAGACCGCCCCAGGAGACCACATGCACGTGGCTCTGGCCAGGCCCGACAGGGATCTGTGTCCAGTCAACGAACACCTGCTTCTGATGACAGTACCCAGTCTGAGTTGGTACCGGATACGGTCCGTAGCACCCCTGCAAGGCACAGGTACCGTGTCCGTGGCCAGAGACACTGATCTGTATGACCTGGCAGGTACAGTCTGTGGCTGTCCACAAACACCAGTATATGGCAGCCATGAGGTGGAACTGTGTGCATCCATACACACATGCAAATTGACAACACCTAGGGCTATCGCATACACGCACACACTGCATCAACATTGCCCCACCTTCTACTGCTGTCCCTCACCAACACACATACACATACATGTCAATTGGTGGTATGGGTGGCTGACTCAGACATACCAAGTTCACACCCTGTGCATATGATGAAACTGTGCCACCTCCTGCAATCTGTAACAACTGTGCAGGTACAGGTTAACATGTTGCTGATGCACAGGGTGACCACATAGATGTGTAGTAATAGTATCATGTTGTTAACAGTACTGTGTGCTGAATTAATTGTGGGTATATCACAGCATGCCTGATGCAGTAGTTGTGTGATTGTCATGTCCTGTTGTCTACACCCATGGTAAGTACCATAGTGTATCATCTGCACATGTTGGCATACTGGTGGTAATGATGTCAACAGAAGGCTACATACATAGGTAGCACAGGGGATAGGGTAATGAATGTAGTAATACACAATGATGGACATGTAAATTGCAAGTGGCATGTTGCCCACACTAGACTCTGCAATGCAGATGCTTGAGGATGTTGATATGTGTGCAGAACTACACAACTGGTACAGGACACACAGGAGCACACTAGCACTGCATGCACACATCTCATACCATGCTAGACAGCCCCAACACACATAACTAACTGTCACAGGAGGGAGAGTCCCCATATATGTCAGGGATACTGTGGTGGCAGGCCAGGAGCATACATCCTACTAAGTATGGAACCACTGAGAGAAGGCTCGGTGTCTGTTATTTGACATGTGTATTACTGCAGGTATGGGCACATGGGTTTCTATCCAGTTATTGTACATCCTGACAGTACATGCATGTTCCGTACACTTGTGTGCACTGAGACTGGACCCTAGCCATCTGACCAGTGTATTTCCATGTACATGTGCACAGTGCCTGCATATTTGCAGTGTTACCTTATGGAACTGGTACAGCTTGTTTGTTGTACAATGGACTACATGGAGCCCTGTTCACTGTATCTTTGTTTGCATGCATGTTTGCTTGCAATTACCCTGGAATACCGATCACACCTGCAATGCATAGTTATAGAGCTTCTGTGGACTCCTAGTGCCATCTGCATAGCCTACTATATGTATGGCCATGTCCCACTTGACAGGTTGCCACTGTTTGACCTGTTCACATGTACATTGCCTGTGACACAGTGCATATGACCTGCCTGGCATGTGTCCACGTGAGCAGTCATATATGCTACTGCTAAGTAATCACAGGCACTACACCTTCACACATTCATCTTCTATTGAACTACCTGCTTTGCTGGGGACAGCCTGCACCTGTCACCCCTAGCCTATCAGATATTGGCAAAGGCTCTCGCTACCCCCATAGTGCCTATGTTAGGCAGGGCTCAAATGGCAAACCCACCTTCATAGGTAACACAAGGGATAAGACACTAAGAGCAATGCTACCCAACGCCAGATGTCTAAACCTCCAGATGCATGCACCCAAAACACTCCTTGGCATGGGAAACATCGATATCTGTGCAGTAACAGATGCCTGGTTCAGGGCTACTGAGAGCACACCAGCACTACGGGGTGTAACCCGGTTGATTTCTTTGCTACAGTCACCAAGGCCATTGCAGAGGGGAAGGTGGTTCACACAGCCTACCTGGACCTTGCAAACACCTTCGCAACAATACCCCACTTGGGCATTCTAGGGAAGCTCACCAGCTTAAATATAAGCCCCTATGTCACTAGATGGATTGCACAGTGGCTCAAGAACAGAACCCACATGGTTAGCATTGCTGGAGCCATGCCAGACCCCATAACAGTTACAGGTTGTGTCCCAGAAGGCTCAGTCCTGGGACCCTCTTGTTTGGTACATATTTATTGGAGGTACAGGCCAACACGGATGAACTGTGGCTGTCCAAATATGCAGATGACTGCAAACTGGACACCATAATCGACTCCCCAGCTGACACAAGCATCTTCCAAAGGGGCATCATAGCAACAGACAACTTGTGCCAGAGCCATGGCCGTCTACTGAACAGTGTGTAGAAGGGGAATGTGCATCCTGTAGTCTGTTCACCTAGTTGCCAAAAGGGACATTGTCCTCACACACACTAACCCCCCTCAGCCAAAAACACACACTTGCCAATTGCAGGATTCAAACCCCTATCTGACTGTTATGACACATGAGACGGGCGCATTAGCAGAGCACGCTATTTGCATTACTGGGGGTTTTTTCTTCCCCTGCTATACTTATAGAGTGCTGACATCATCGGTGTTTAGAAAAGGGAATGGGCATCCTGCAGTGTCTTATCCTATTTGCCAAAAGGGACATTTCCCTCACACACACTAACCCCCCTCAGACAAACACACACACTTGCCATTCACAGGATTCAAACCCCTACCTAACTATGTTATGACACTTGAGACAGACGCATTAGCAGAGCGCACTATTCGGATTACTGGGAGGTTTCCTTTCTCCTGCTGTACTTATAGGGTGCTGACATCATCGGTGTTTAGAAAAGGGAATGGGCATCCTGTAGTCTGTTCACCTAGTTGCCAAAAGGGACATTTCCCTCACACACTAACCCCCCTCAGACAAACACACACACTTGCCATTCACAGAATTCAAACCCCTACCTAACTATGTTATGACACTTGAGACAGACGCATTAGCAGAGCGCGCTATTCGCATTACTGGGAGGTTTCCTTTCTCCTGCTGTACTTATAGGGTGCTGACATCATCGGTGTTTAGAAAGGGAATGTGCATCCTGTAGTGTCTTTTCCTATTTGCCAAAAGGGACATTTCCCTCACACAGACTTACACACACACCAACCCCACTCACACACACACACACTGAGCACTTGCAGGATTTGAAACCCCTACCTAACTATGTAATGACACTTGAGACGGACGCATTAGCAGAGCACGCTATTCGGATTACTGGGAAGTTTCATTTCTCCTGTTGTACTTATAGGGTGCTGACATCATCTGTGTTTGGAAAGGGGAATGTGCATCCTGTGGGCACACATACTTACACAGTTTTGGATCTGCTTATTCGGATTAAAACGCGTGCACGCCTGTGCAAACGGTGTTAAACATCTCCAAACACGCTCCCACATGCTCAGTCTGCCTTACACGCACGCACACTGTCTTACACGCGCGCACACCGCCTTACTCACGCTTCATGGCGCGCACACGTGCGCATACACGTCCAGCAAGAAACTGTGGTGTAGGCAACAGTGTACACCTTCCATTTCTTGACTTTCTCATGTTTACTTAGTGGCACACCTCTTTCCTTGATATCTGTCTGACATCTGTCATGTAACTCTACCCTCCAATGAACTCCATCCCTTTCTACCATTCCCCCCTGTGATGTCACCTATCTCCTACTCTGTTCCTCCCCTGTATGTAACTCTTACACTACTCAGAATGTGCTCATTTGCTATGTGACAGTGGAATTCAGTATCCTTACACTCATTTGCATCAGATTGCCTACTAATGCTTAGTTACATCTCTTAGACTCAGCTTCCCCCCTTAGCAACCACTACACGGTGGCCATGTTGGTTTTCCTCTGCTGGTCCCTCCATTGACATTCCATGTATTGCATAAAACCTACATTTGTAGGTTTAAAACCTTCGTTTTATGTTTTATGCAGCGCAGCCCGTTTCTTGTGAGGGCTGCGCTGGTTTACATCGGCAATTGCCGAAAAAAAATTATATTTTCAGATATTTGCATGGGGTTACCTTGCCAATGGCCACATATTTGGCCATTGGCATGCTGCCTATAACATATGCACCCTTTATTTGGAGCTGACATGGCTCCATTGCCGTGTTGCAAGCGTACTCAGTTGTCAACTGAGTACATTTCTGCAGCTAAAACGGCTCTTACACGGGCTGTTCTTGGCTTCCTGGATCGCTAATCAGCCTCATTTGCATGCTATTCGGCTGCAAGTGGGCTGATTAGCCACGCCCACTCCGTGTAAGAGCCATTTTAGCCTGACTCTTACACGGACTTTGGGCTGTTCCTGGATCGCGAAGGCTGCATGGAGTCTTACACTACTCTTAGACTCCGTGCAAGCCTTCGTGAATCCGGCCCAAATTCTATCTTAGCTTCAAGACATCTAAGGCTATAAATATTATATTCTATCCCCAAAAACACCCCCCAAAATGAACTGTAACCTAAGCAATACATTAAAGTAGTCAAAGTTTTCACATAATATGAAGAAAAATCTATTGAAACCCTTCAATATTCCTTCAAATAATTCATTAAGAGTGGAAGTGTTCTGCAATCTGTCACTAGGCTATAGTGGTTATCATACATGAGGGGAATACTGTATTTGACCATAATAATTACCGACATACAAGTCTTTCTTACATTGTTTACACATTTATACTGCTTATAGTGGTAGTAACTGAACTTATTCTACAAGACACGTTTGACTTTACATTGGTATATTCTGAACATCTCTTCTCTTTTTAGTGTAGTGATGTCTTTTGAAGAGGTAAGTCTGGCACTAGATGACAAGCTGATTCAAATCTTGCTGAGGAATTTGACTGTATCTGCCATAATGTCATTATAATTTAAGTCACTGTTGTCAGTCATATGGTTCAGCTGGAAGAAACTTAATGAACTGGAGAGACTAAGTGAAGGAATATGTTTTGCAGGATGAGTTTCTAAATGTCCTGAAGCATGCAAGTGGGTCTCTAAAAGATCAGTTATGGGGCATTCCTTCGGGAAGGAAAGATTAGTGTTATGTTATAAACAGACTATGCTTCAGGACAAAAGGAACAGCAATGGTAAAAAAATGGTTACATATATACATATCTAGTGCTGTGCTGTTAAACTAAGGTGCAAAAGTTTATCAGGACAGACAACCAATAACTGGTGACAAGAACATAGGAAACTTATGGAAAAGTAATGAAACATACAAAGGAGATTCAGAAAGTGGATGACTGGTGGTATGCAATGCAAGGAGTTGCTGTGTCTTTCGGCTTTTCCCAGTTAGGGGTCGCCACAGTGGAACTCCGGTCCGCTAATGATTGGCAGTTGATTTGCCGGCCCTAACGCACAACCTTCAATGAAGGTATGCCCATTCACGCATGTCTCCACAGAAGACGCTCTAGCTGAGAATCGAACGGGACAACATCTTGCTGTGAGGTGACAATGCTACCGCAGCATCACCACCGCGGATGCAATGCAAAAAGTATGGTGTGAAAATATGGAAGATATGGTAGTGAATCAGCACAGTATTAAAATATTGCTCACTAAACACAGACACTGGGCTTCTGTACAGAAAAAAACAAAGAGGAGAGAGAAGAGGTTTGAGTGGCAATCTGTAATAGAAAATATCAAAAGAATATCTGGATGTACATGTGCTGCTTTATAATGGGGCTCCAAGTTCTCCTGGGGCAGTTCAGTTTATTTTATTTTATTTATTTTACATTTGTTGACCGGGATAGTCCGACTGGATACATGTCCATTTTCAGCGGAGGCCCAGGGAGAAAAGCTCCACAATGTCAGAAGGTTACATACATGTTCAATATTACATATTATTACATTTAGTAGTCCAGTTAAGGAGAAAGATATACAGTATATATCATAACAAAACAGTCTAGCAATAGCTATCCAAATAAAAAAGAAAAATACAATGGTCCCTATACAATATTATAAAGCATGTTAGGTTAAAGGACAATAGCAGCCTTTGAGCTTGAGTACTATACAATGGTCTAGTTTAAGGTTATAGGTTCATACCTTAGGTTGTCTTTTTAGGGGTTACAGATATGGTTAGAGATTGGACAAGGAAAAATTGTGTTCGGTCTTTTGAAGATAAAAGTTAAGTTGTTAAACTAGGATAAGTATGGTGAGAAAGAGATCTAGGTTAAATGAGGAGAGCTAATCTGGGTTAGAGCACTGGCAAAGCCAATGTGACTTAAAATGGAGTTTTAGTTTCTTTTTGAATTGGACCAGGGAGGTAGTAAGAGTAAGGTTACAGGGGAGGGAGTTCCATATTTTTCCAGTGACATTGGCAAACAGAGAGTCACCCCCTGAGTTATGGGATTTGATTGTTTGGACAAGTTGCCTATTTGATGAGCGAAGACAGCTTAGATTGGAATAGGGAAGAATTAAATTTTTCAGTGCAGGAGTGTTCTCAGGTTGTTTGAGAATTTTAAAAGCTTCTATGAGTTGGTTCATCTGGAGAAGGTTAGGTAGTTCTATCCAGCCTAGGTTTTTTAGGTTAGTGCAGTGGTGAGTTCTATAGGGCATACCAGTTGCAAATCTGGCAATGTGATTATAGCAAGATGAGAGTTTGTTTAGGTCGGATTTGTTAAGATTAGTAAGCACAGGAGAGGCATAGAGAAGGGTAGAGAAAAGATGTGTGCGGGAGATGGCCACTTTGGCAATTGGAGTTAGGAAAGTTTTAATCCTGTACAATGACCCGAGTTTCTTGTTAACTGTTTTAATGGTATGGTTAATGTGCATGTCGAATTTAAGTTTATTGTCTATGGTAACTCCTAATAGTTTAGTATAGGAGTCTGGGGAGATGATAGTCCCATTATTGGATTGTATGGTAAATGATATGGAAGAGGGTTTATGGGTTGGATGGAAGAGTAGTAGTTTGGTTTTGTTTGGGTTCAAGATCAAATGGCGCCCTGATAGCCAATTTTCTACTGCAGTAAAAATGTGCTGGGTTGTAGATAGCAAATTAACTGGGGAAGTATCAGAACAAACTAATGTAGAGTCGTCTGCATATTGAATACAAGAGGCCTCAGGGATGACTGTATAGAGGTCATTGATAAAGACTGAAAAGAGAAGAGGTCCTAATATAGAGCCTTGAGGAACCCCTATGGTATTAGATAATAGGCGCGAGAGCTTATTCTGCCAGAGTACTGCTTGTTGCCTATCAGACAGGTAAGCATAAAACCAGTTTATGGCTTGGTTGTTTAAGTTCAGGGTTTTCAAAGTATGGAGTAGTAGCTGGTGGTCAGTTCTCAGTTGGGAGCACACAAACATCACCTTTATGTCCTACTTTTGCATGGGGACCATATGCCTGATGTACCATGCTCTCTAGGTAATAAACACTTTGGTATACTGGCTGTATGTTGGACTGTCCTTGGTAGGAGATCACAGAGGTATTGAATACTGCAATAGGAATGTGGAAGGACATGTAGGATACGTCTGAAGAGCTTAGACTGAACAGTCACCAACCATGCTGGATGGACATACCTCTTAACTTTTACCTCCAAGGTTGCTGAAAAAGTAAACAGTTAGGGAAAAGGCCCCAAATTAGGGACCTTTCTGAAATGCTGGTGTTATTAATGTTGAATTTCATAAAATAATTTCCACTTTTAGGAAGGATGGAGAAAAATAGTGGGAGCTTCATGTCAGAAAACATGAAGGACATTTATGTCTATGTGTAGATCTTTGTAGGTTAGGAGCTTAATATAAGAGCTACACGAGGATGTCTAGACATGTCAAACTCCTAGTTTGGTGCAATGCTAGCTTTCCAGCCTTTGATATAGGAGGTCCTGGGTTTGATTCTGCATAGATCTATGAACCTATGCTTGTGGCATAAGTGAGCATATGGCTTAGTTACCTTATAGAGAAAACACTGAACAAATAGACTCTCTGGACAACTTCCTAGAGATGCATTATATAGAATGTTATTGGCTTAGAATAATCTCAGATATAGTAAAGTGTTTTTTAGATGAGCTAAATGAAATATCTTGCAAAGATAAAGATTTATTAACATGTAACTTTACTCGTTACAACATTTGTTTTCTTTTTGCATAGTAAAATTTATATTTCACAACAATAATGCTCTGATCACATGCTACATTTGTCCTTGAAACCCATAACATACAAACAAATGGCAGAACTCACAACAATTTTCCCCCTACACCCCTCTTGTAAGGGGTAATCCCCCACGCCCCAACAAATAAATGCAAATTTCACAGTCACACAACATTGGCAAAGTAGAAATTCCCCCAAAAGTAGCATGCAGCAGTTTCAAACATCCACTATTCTCCTCTTATAGAAACGAGTACGTAAGTGGGTGTCATTATCTCACACACAGAGGACATATGGGGAAATTATACACATACACACTCACACCGTTTTAAATGCTGGTGTTATGCCTGTGGCATAAATGGTCACGTGGTCCAGTTGCCTAGTACAATCTATGAAAAGTCTGAGAACATATTATGGCCATCCCTCTAAAATCTGGATAGATGAGAGGAGTGCTCTTGGAAGAAGCTAGATTGCCCAAATGAACCTGGCCAGACAAGGGGAGAATATGGAGACTCTCTCTACCTGTCTACACACACACACACACACACACACACACACACACACACACACACACACACACACACACACACACACACGAGCACAGTGACCAGAGATTACACTGATAAAGAAGGGCATAATACCTTTGTCACTAAGTGTAATTCAATTTTTGTTTTTGTTGTTGTCTTTACAATTGGCATATACAGTAGTTCTAAAAGTATATAGTCCACTAAAAATGAGGTCAAACAGACCATTCTGTCAAGTAAGTTTGGAAAGTCACAGGTTACCACACATGGCAACTTCAACCAGATTATAATGGCCTATTGGGATTAATTATAGAGAAATTACATATTCTTCTTTTTCTCCCACCATGCAAGTTTTCTAGGTAAACTTCAGTCTTCATTTCTGAATCTCTACCATTTCAATATGATTATTATTCTATAACAAAAAAAAACATTCACTGGAAGGCAGCAGAAACACCATGAGTAAAATAATTTGTATTTATTCACAGAGATTTAATGCTTTCGTCCAAAGACTTCATCAGAATAAAAGGTGCAGTAAAACCACATTTAAATACACTGGTAAAAGAATTGCAATTAAATACTTGACCAAACAAGTAACAGTTCCAATTCAGTCTATAGAACACATTTAATTAATGACAATTTTGTATGTAAACCAGCCAGTATTAACAAATATGCTATTCTAAAAACACTTTATGCAGATGCTTTCATTAATACTGGGATATTTGCTTGCATCTTAACTGTATTAGTGTAATTAATAATGAAGTTAAGGTATTGGATCGGCTTATTTCTTCTCACTTAAATATTACATCTGTTTGTGCAGAAGTTGACACCAGTTTTGCTTCAATGTGGAAGGATGTTGCTACCATCATTGAAAGGAAGAAGAAAAAGCTTGTCAGAGGCATTAATGCTTATAGAGAAGGAGTGGCTTATGCTGCTACTAACAACTTTAAAACTCATACTACTGTTTCTTGTCCTTCTGCTTCATCTAATTTTATTTCAAACTGTTTAGTATTTCCTCCTTTGACTAGGGCTAATGACAGTGACTCTTTCTAGCCCCAGAACCAGTGAGGAGGTCAGAGAGAATTGGGAACAGGCAGTTGACCAACCAGATGAAGTCAGAAACCTTCCAGGACCATCAGACCTACTCCAGGAAGTAGAGGGGGAGTGCCAACAGAGAGAGAGAGGACAAGTGGCTGTTTCTCTTAAGTTATTTCAGCTCACTTTGTCAAACTGAGAGATGATATTTATAATTTCACTACTGAAAGTTTTGATAAAGTACAAATGGCATTGTTTTACAACAGTACCCCCTTCTCAATGCACTGTAGTAAGGCCCACTCAAACCCTGCCCAACAAGCTGCCCAGATGAATAAACATGAAGATGGTGAGGATGTCCGTATTAATATTAATTTGTTATTACCAGCATGTGGTAAACATTCAACTTTTTGTTAGGGCAATATTTGCAATTTCTGCTTATTTGCGCACCCTTTAACCCATATTATTTTGTCTATAGTTATCATGCAGAAACTGTTGAGAGCCATACCCTCAAACAACTGCCGTTTAAATCAAAATTGAGCATTACCCCTCTTGGAACTGGTGACTATTTTAGAGAAGGTGATGAATGTCACGTAATAAATGAGATAGTAATTAAAAATATTTAAATGTGAATGCAAACTTCATAAATTATACAATAAACTATAGTATAGTAATCCACATCTGATCTGCAGCTGTGTACTTGTAGTTGTAACTGTAAACTGTAACTGTAACTGTGAATGCAGCTGTAATGTAGATGTTGAAGTGTAGTACTTGCTGTAAAGGAAATGCAGTTTTTGGTACTTGCCTGATGTTCTTTAATGGATACATCACTCACAAGTTGCACGCACAGGTGATGACTTTTGCAAGTAAGAAACCGCACCCTGCTTGTATATACATGCAAATATACCAACTCTGAGAACGTACTACTTTGAGGAAGGAGGTAAACTACATTATTATTTTCAACCTCTTGCTTCAAGAGTTTGTGGCAAAGACATCCATGTATTCATGTAGCTCACAGATATTACTTCTTTCCCTGTGCTTTTTGCAGGGGGGGCAGCCCCCCTGCACCCCCATGTATATAAATAAAAATATATCAACTTCGAGAACAAACTACTTTGAAGAAACAGGTAAACAACATTAGACAATGAATATTCATGATGTCACAGGCAAATCTGCATGACATGTCAATCATGCATCATTTGCATGCTACATCACAGCCATTAGGGGTGTCGATCATTATGTCCGTGCTCATTCCTGCACAAAATGGCTGGGGGGGGGGTACTGTTGTAAAACATCGTTGTACAAATTGGTTTGTTGGACAAAGGTTTGACCTTTGTGTCTTCTAAGAGAGCTAATGTAAGTAAAACTATGATTGATTTAAATTATTTTGTAGAAAGCTGGCCTTACTTTATATGCTTGACCAACCTAGTATTACGGCTAGTTTTCCTTTTAAAGTGTCATCTAATTTAGTCCTGTGTTGCCTAATACTGTTTCTACATTTTATGGTGCATGTGAAAAAGACATTCAAAATATGAATAAGAAAGAACCTTTTAACAGTTACTACAATTGAAGTCATTTTGAAAGGTCTGTTCTGTATAAACTTAGTAATAGGTCAGATTTGCACTTTATATGTACAGATAAAGGTGGAGGGTCTGTTATTATGTATCAAAGTGAATGCATTCAAGCTATTCAATCTATGTTAAACAATCCAGCTGAATATGGAAATGTTACTATGTTATAAATCAAGACTAAATATTATTTTATTTATGATGTTTTATATGATTTACTTTTGAATTGAAGTTTTTCACTTTCTACATGTAAAGCATCCAAAAGTTGCTGTTTTAGTTGGGATACTCAAGTTACACAGGGGAAAATGTCCTATACCTTTCATGATACTTGTTGCTGCAAAAGACAACATTACAGAGCATACATATACTTTTTTGGATTTTTTTGTTAACCCATTAGTTCAAAATGTAAACAGCTATATCAAAGATTCTTGGCATTTTTTAGAATGCCTGAGTGAGACAGTGCTGGAAACTGAAATAGTGGCTATATTTACCTTAGATGTAAAATCTTTATGCAAGTGTATACCTATAGAACAAGACTTGTAATTCCTGCAGTCATTCTTAGCTAAGTTCAATGAGAACAATTCCAGTGCCATCAGTGTGGTTTGTCAATTAATAGAGCTAATGCTGAAACATTTTTTTTTTATATTTAATAAATGTTTTTTTTTTTATTGTCAAAAACAGGGTGTAGTTATGAGTGCTACTGTTGACCCATTACCAATCTGATTATGGAATGGTGGGAGACTCAGTGTTTACAAAGTTTTCCTTTTTTTATACAGCATGTGAAAATATACAAGATTTGTGGATGACCTATTTTTTATAACTGATACCGTGGAAGAAGATGTGTTGGAATTTATAACAGATGTTAATTTAAGTAGTGACTTTCTAACTTTTACCTTTGGTAATGTAGGTACTAAAGTACATTTTTTGGATATATCTATATGTTGGAATAATACAAATAGAACCATTAACAGTAAGATTTTTAGGAAAGAGGGTTTTTTGTAATAATTATTTGCACAAGACTAGTGCACATCCACCCTTTATGAAAAAGAACGCACCAAGAGGGCAGATTATCAGAATGTCTCAACTTACCACTAGTCGGTTAGATTATTTTGGAAGGTCTTGAAGACATTTATTATTATTTGCAAACAGAGGCTATGACGTGTGAACTGCAAAGAACAGCAGAAGAGATTGCATCTAAAAGAGAAACTATCTTCCCTCCTGTATTACATGAAAGGCTGACTAGCAAGAATATTTCTGATAAGAATGACAGTATAAATGCACGAACAGTTTCTGTTTACGTATGACAATTAATGACAGTAACATTCGGAGAATATTACACAACAATTGGATTATTCTTAAAGGGAATTTTGAACTAATTCAGAAAATAGGTGAACAACCAAGCTTTTATGTTAAAAAACAAAAACAAAAGGTCCATTAAGCAGTTTCTAGAGACAGATTATACATGTGTTGGTTTTATTCACACTCACAAAAATCTAGGAATTAAGAAGAATGCCCTTTGCATCCGTTCATGCATACCTGTTACATATGTGTGACCCGTTTACATCTTTGTCTACTGCACACATGGAATTTCAAAAAAAGATGATGTTTGGACTGTGGACCATGGATGGACGAGTAAGAGATGTGTGTGTGTATGTGTGTGTGCTCAGAAATTGAATACAAGAAGACATTTTGACTGTGTACCATGGATGGACAGGTATGAAGTAAATGTGTCTGTGTGTGTGTGTACATGAGCCAGGTAGGTAGCATACCTCTCAACTTTCCAAATTTTTGCAGAACGTCCATATTTTTGCCTCAGTGATTTTCTGGAAAATCATTGAGGACTGAAGTTACTAAATAATGACAGACATTTGAGTTTCAGACTTCATATCCTTTAGAAAAATGCATACTAACACAAATCCTGTTATTCTCGTAACTTTCTAAGCTCATGAGAGTAGTATTTAAAATCTGTCCCTATTTTTGAGTCAATGTCCCCCCATAATTTTAGGCTTTGTCTAGATTTCTTGCACTATGAGATTGAGAGGTATGGTAGATAGGTGTATGCGTAATGCCCTAGTTAGGGATAGCAAATGGTTAGTTATTTGCTTTGGCTCAAACCCAGTACCTTAGTTACAATCTCCTACCCCAACTACTAAGTTGCATTTTTCAAGCAATTGAATTTCAGGTGCATTTCAAAGAACTGAGTTTCAAGTGCATTTTTAATGGAATTGAGATTCAAGTGCATTTTCAAGGAATTGTGAGCTTCAAGGAAAGATAAATTAACTGCTGCTCATGCTAAGTCTCTTTATAATGTGCAACTGTTTTGTTAAGAAAATTGTGTTGCTATTGTGCTATAGAATTGAAAATCATTGTTAGTAGCACGACAGGTAATCGACTTGCTTTTGAGGCAGTAGGCCGAGGGTTCTACTACACAGCATGTAGATGGGTTGTTGATACTGTGTTTTACTTTAAGGGGTAATGGGGTGCATTTTCATCCTTTCTGCTAGTGCCTTTGTTATTGTTCTTGATATTATTTTCATCATGACAAAAGCTTCTATTTTCCAAACAATCATACCTGCTGTTTCTCACCTATCTGCCACTGTCCAGTTTACTTCCTGGACATCTATATTTTCTCTATCCTTTCTTTGTCCTCATTTCTTCCTGAATATATACTCTGATTAGTCTTCACAATAAGCCTGCATGCCTGAGTGTCCAACTTTGATCATATATGTTGAAGATGAGTCCTTATTTTTAGAAAATGCTAAACCCCATTATTCATTCTTAAGTTCTTCATTCTTTCAATTCAAATTGTTATTATGCTTGCAGTACAGGGGAACCAAGCCCAGATTCTCAGTTGCACTGTCTTATTAAGGTATTTCTGTAAGGTCACATAAAAGGCAAATGAGAGTTGAAGGAAACAAACCCTGTACCACAGGAACTACAGTCCATAACCTTAACCCTCCATGCAAACTGCCAGACTTATGTTTATTCCCTTTTACTCTTTATTAGCCTCATCCTTTAAAAGCAATACCGTTCAACATGTTTTTCACTTACTTTTTTCTTGCCTCATGTCATTTTAACATCTTTATTATGTTTCTGGTAGCACACCCTCACCCTTTTGTTGACTGTGAGCATGCTAACACAAGTAATTTTGCTGATTAAACTGTTTAGGATAGCATAGCAGTACATGTCAAGTGCATGGGTTGTTTTTCTATCTGTTTAAAAAAATATGAAAACTCTTTTCAGACTTGACACAAAGATGATTGCTGATTATGTACACAAACGTTGTAATCTGTTGGGATGAACCTGATGTTATTGTGGAAACAATTACTGTAAATGATGACGAAAAGTCTGGCAGACAGCAGATCATTCAAGAAGCCATTTTGAGACTTTCCTTGAGAATGTATTCATAGACCGCATAGAGCTGGCAGTTAAATATGTGCATCTATTCACACACACACACACACACACACACACACACACACACACACACACACACACACACACACACACACACACACACACACACACACAAACATAGAGATGCAGTAACAGGAACACTTCAGAACATAGATTACTTGCCAAAATACTAAATTAGCTAGCTTACAAATGGAAAAAAATATAGTTATATGGTCTCTAATAAACAGAGTATGATTAGTTTCATCCATTTTAAGTTTTAGGGCAGAATTACAAGATTCCTTTTAAAAAAAACTTTAAGAAAAGTAATCCTTTGTGATTAATTTTGGCTGCAGCTTAAAATCATCGCTGAAGTAGTCTGTAATTTAATGAGAGGTTAACATCTTCTCCTAGGGTCTCCCTTAAAAAAAAAAAAAAAAGGCAATAATATAACTGTAAGGAAAAAATCCCAAATGTAGGTCACAACCAGCCTGCAGAAGATTTTATAATGCGTCTTATTTTAAATGTGACACAGCATTGAAATATTGTTTACTATTGCTTATTCCACATTGCTGTAACATAGGTGAACTACAACAATATTATGTGCAACATGAACAACAGTTTTTAAAAACATCTTATGAAACTAATCACGTGACCTCAGAGAAGTAATATTGTAAACAATGCTACAGCATGGCTGAACTACAGAAATATTATCAGGAAGAGGAATAATGTTTTAATGGCATAGGTGCTTCATCAAAACTCCAGTAAGCTAGCATTAAAAGGCTGAACTCCATTAATGAATGCCTTCCTCAAAAAGGCCATATTGTCACCAAGGAGGAATATATAGCAAAAAAAAAAGCATTTTGGGTGACAACCAACAGATCAACTATTTTAATTATCTAAAGTAATTCATCTACAGGTGGCCAAGATCTAAAAAGTGCCTGACATAGAAGACCAAAGAACAGAATACCTATCCATGTTTTCCATAGGAAATTACTGCCAGGGCCATTTTTAAGTATGCACCAACAGTAATTCCTTTTCTTCCTTCTTAATGTTTGAGTGATTATAGACTTGGAAAGGGAACTTCTATGTAAAAATGTGGGGGAGGGGCAAGTGGGATTACCATCTACAAAAGAAAAAAACAGTTCAGACATGAAGATTTTTGGCATTTAATGGATTTGTGCTTGATATTTTGGTTCTTTTGTGTCATGCAATTTGAGGTTTCATAGGGAAACTATCGAAAACAATGCCTCTGAAATCCTCATTTTGTCAAAAGGCATTCATTATAGTCAAGTTCTTTTTGTAACCTACCCTTGCAAGCCTACTCCCTCATGGCATGTAACAAAAATGTTGCTGCATAGGGAAAATTACTGAGCATTTTTCAAAGAGGCAGTAAACCCAGTGTAATTCCCATAATGAAATAAATGAATCTTTAAATAGGTTATGAATTTATATAAAAATAAACTATAGAAAAGTCACAACAAGGCAGTATGAGGTATTTTTATAACCCCTATCCATGCCAGGTACCTTCTACTACTATTACTCTACCAAGATATGAACATCCTGAGATATCTAAACAATCCTACCTTGGTTTGTGATTTACTGTGGAGTTTACTGGTAAGAGAAGTTTTATTTGAATTTATACTGTATTTGTTATCACTGCTTTTCACTGTTTGTAGGTAGGAATGGATAGCTTGTTAAAGATTTACTTTGATTCATATTTTGTTGTTTTACCTTTAATTTCACTAATGTTTTTTTAAAAAGGGATAGGTTTTAGACAGGCAAGCTCTAGCCACCCCAAGGGGCTTAGACAAGTATAAATTCACACAGACTGCAGAGAAAAATCTTGAGCATAACTAAACAATCCTACCTTGGTTTGAGATGTATTAATCTTTACTGTTAAAAAGAAGTGCAACTGCAATCAACAGTGAGCAGAAGCTATGTAAAGGAATTACAGTTTTGTCTGGCTTGCAGAACTTGTATGGTTAGAACAAAGTTACTGTATTTACTTTAGTATTTAGTTGTATATTGCTTTTGTCTTATTTTTGTCAGAGAAGTTGATTCAAGTTCTCTTTGAATTCTACTGCTACTGATTTTGATTATTTGTTTCTTTTACAGTATTTTATTTGTTTAAAGCTGAATATAGATTCCTTAAATGAGTACGCAATTAATGATTTGCTAATGCACAAATATCTTTTACAGTGTAATAAATACTATGCATATTTCAAGGTAACAGCTGACAACACTGGTGATCTGTGTTCCTCGTGCCAAAAGTTGGATGATTCGCTTAACATTTTTAGAAATAAATCTAGACGATGATGATGATTGCACTTGTGCAATTTGCATGGCTTGGAGTACTGTTGTTTCATATATTAATGACTGGACTGATGAACTAAATAATGTTAGGCATAGAACAAATAGAACACATTTAGGAAATTATGCATCTATTGACTGCAAAGATCATTCAACAACTATAAAACAAGACGATGCCCCTGAAAACTTTTTAATTTCAGATGCAAGTATTCAACAATCTGAGGATCCAGTTTAAAAGGAAACAAAAAAAAGAAAGAAAGGAAGAAGTTCACAACAAATAACAAGGAAGAAAAAGAAACTGATTAATGACCGTAAAGTAAAGAGAATACGTAGTAAAAAGGACGCTGCTTTGTTATGTAACACAATGATAATATTTTTCTATCAGAAAACCTTCAGTCTGCAGAAAAAAGTATTATTTTTCCAAGGTAGAAAAAAGAGGCAAGGGGCAGGTGAAAAGGAAGAAATCAAAACTGAATGTGGAAGGACTGAAGAATATTACTGTAAGAAAAGAATAGAAAAACAGATGATGACTTCTTTGCTCAAGCTGTGGATTTACAATGTCATCTGGATGAGAATTTAATACAGAATGAAAACAGTGGGATTAATAAGACTAATGGTGTTGAAGATCTATGCTGCTTAATGCTAGAAATCTAAATCACTTGCTTGAAGCACTCCTTAAAATGGAGAACATCGACATTTGTGCTGTAACAGAGACCTGGTTCAAGGCAGCAGAAAGCACCCCTGCACTACCAGGCTATAACTCATTCCACACCTTTCGGCCCCAGAACTTGGACCGAAGCTCCAAAGGCAGTGATGTCTCCATATTCATAAAAGATGCGCACACCTCCAAGCTGGTAGCCCAACATAATGCATCTTAGATACTTCAGGTGCAGCTAACATTGGGTAAGACAGCAATTCAGGTTATAGCCTGCTATAGGTCCCAAGCCATGTTCCAAGACTCACACTCCATGTTCTTAAGCACCCTAGAGAATATTAAGGTCCAATCTAACACTCTCATACTGGGTGACTTCAACTACCCCTCCATTAACTGGGAAAACTGCTCATGTACCAATACACTTGACTAACTTTTCCTGGAATTCATTAATTCCGGTGCCCTGGACCAGTTTGATCTTATCCCCACTAAAGGTAGCAACATCCTTGACCTGGTCATTACTAACATGGGTGACTGTTGCTCTACACCAATAGTCAACTCCTCTCACAAAATAATCACCTTGGAAATCCACCCCCCCCCCCGCAAAGGTAACCACCATGCAAAACTTCTCCAAAGCTAACTTTGGGCTTCTAAACCCAGAGGTGTCTAACTTCACTGCACCCATGCAAATGGAGATCAGTTGCATGAGTGCCGAATCATACACCAATGCACCGTACGAACACGTACACAAATGCATGGATCTCGCCATACCCAATAGAACCAAGACGTTCTCCTTCAAAAAAAAGGAAGCCAATCTGGTGGTCCCATGCCATAAACAAACTCTACAACAGAAGGAGGAAACTGGTGTGGAATAAGGTGAAGTCCCAAGACTAGAAAAACTCCCTTATCAGCCTCAACCAAAAGTTGTGATCCCTCATCAAATCCTCTAAAGCTAGCTATGAAAACAGAATTGCAGCTGATAGTAAAGACAACCACAAGGCCTTCTATAGATATGTAATCTTCATGGCAATACCTAGATTTGCTCTGAGCTACTGCACAATGGTACCTCCTATATCGAGCCAACAGATATTGCCAATATACTGGCCGACAGATTCAGTGCCAACTTTACCCCCCCCAAGGGACCAGTCACAATAACAATAGATTGCCAGGCACCCAGTATTACTGCTGCACAGGTTAAAACAGCATTGTCCAAAGCCAAGAATACAGCTTCTATGGGACCTGACAGTATCCCTAGCTGTGTTCTATATGAGCTACAGAATGAACTGGCATCTCACCTGTGTGCCCTGTTCAATCACAGCCTCATCTCAGGGTTTGCCCCTACCGAATGGTGCACTGCTGCAGTCATTCCTATCCACAAAGGAGGAGCAACTACAGATGCTGGGAACTATCACCCCATTAGCTTGATGAGTCTGATATGCAAAGCTATGGAACGCATCATCATGGACCTAATAAACAAGGATATATGGAATCTCCAAACTCTAGATCCCACACAGTCTGGTTTTGTGAAGGGTAGATCATGCCAGCTCAACTTGGTCAACTTCTTTGAGTCAGTCACCAGAGCTGTGGATGAAGGCAAGGTGGTTCATACAGCCTACCTTGATTTGGCCAAGGCCTTTGATACCATTCCCCATTCAGGAATCATAGAAAAACTCAGTAAGCTAGGCATCAACCTCTATATCATTCGGTGGGTTGCAAACTGCCTTACAGGTAGAACCCACAGTGTGAAAGTAGCTGACTCGAAGTCAGACTGCTTGACCAGTCATGAGTAGAGTCTCACAGGGTTCGGTCTTGGGTCCTCTCCTGTTTCGTATCTACTTCTCTGAAGTCTAGGCCAACATGAAGGGACTCTCGCTGACAAATTTCACAGACAATTGCAAATTGGGAGCTATTATTAACTCCCCAAGTGATGTTGACATCCTACAGAAAGGCCTCACTGAGACTAACAACTGGTGTCAGAACCATGGTTTTAAGCTCAATGCCAAAAAATGTATCATCCCCTTTGGTAAAAACCCGGTTCCCATGAATTACCACATCGATGGTAGTCCACTGAACACAGAAGGCGTTATAAGAGATCTGGGAACACAGGTTGACAGCAACCTCTCTTTTGACCACCACATTGCCACTGTGGTCAGAAAGTCCTTCTATGTGGCACATCTCATTACTAAGAGTTTTGCATCCAGGAAGAAAAGGTTCATTGTCTCCCTCTATTCTTCCCTCATTAGGCCAATTATTGAGTACAATGCCCCATTTGGCATGTACCTCACTAAACACCTACAACAACTGGAGCGGCCACAAACGTACCTCACAAAGAGGATCCTAGGCCTTAAACATTTGTCCTATATGGATAGACTAAAAAAAACTCCAACTATTCTCTGTCTCATATCGCCTACTTAGAGGAAATCTCTGCTTGACTTACAAAGCCATGTCTGACCCAGCTCTGTTAGAAATGCTACATCTGAAGACATCCCAATCCCTCCACACCACACACTCCAGAAACCTTAACCTCATTACTACAATCAGCAGAACATGCTGGAGGGACAGGTTAATAACCCAGAGACTGCCCATGCTATGTAATAAACTTCCCATGCATGTCAAGCAGAACACCTCACTGGCCTTCTTCAAGAGAAATCTTGATGAGTGAATGGGAAATAGAAAATTCACCCCGGGATCACTCCAGTGGCTTTAGTCGACAGAGGCACTGGGAACTAAGGTTGGGTGGCACAATGCCAAGGTAATGCTATGGGCTAGGCTTGTAAAGGTTCCAGGGCCATTAGCTTAGTACACACCTATGAACCTATGAACCCAGGAACAATTGATAGAGCAGATAGTACTGCATTAGAAGTTGAAGATTCTTCAGAGCTGGTCAGCAAAGATATTCTTGTAATTGGAGATTTAATTATTAGAGGAACTGAAACTTATATTTGCAGAGAAGATAATGAACATTGAATAGTGTTATGCTTGCCACAAGCAAAAATAGAAGATGTGGGACAAGCCTTGGATCTCCTTAATGTAAGAAAGGATGGAACTGTTTTTATTCATGTCGGTACAAATGATGTCAATGATTCTTTGACTGTTAGTAGGGAATTGACAGCCCTCTTAAATAGTATAGCTTGTACTGGTGTTAAGACATAATATTCACAAATCAGCTATAGAAAGGATAGTCAGGTCACCATGAATGAAAATATTTTTTGGGTAAATGTCTAAATGGAAAAAATGTCCTGTTTTAAAAAATAGAAATGTATACAGCACCCAAGCCTAGTGTTGGACACATGAGTTCAGACAGGACGGCATGAATTTGTCAAGATCAGGGAAGAGAATTTTTGCAACAGATATTTTGTAATATTTGACAAACACTAGGCAGGATTTTTGCCAGGTCAAATATTTAACAGTTCTCAGATAACAACATATGATGCATCTCTAATGGCTGTTAATGGTAGGAGCATTAATAATAAAGTTTTTACTGGAAAATTTTCTATGGTCCCACAAGATTGATGTTTTTGTTATTTGCGAAACATGGTTAAAGAACAATGACTGGAAATCAGTTCTGTCAGTTATATATGCTTTTACTGTGACAGATATTCTAACAAAAAATCAGGTGGAGTTGTTATGATAGGGATTAAAGAAAGTTATGAGACCTGTGATTATTTCATATTTATTGATAACACCAATACTATAGACTGTGTAATTGTGATAATAAAGACAACCCTGGAACATACAACAATTGTTGGAGTGTATAGACCACCAAAGTCAAGTGCAGATGACCTTGTGGAATTCATACATTTCTTGCTGGAAACACAGCAGGCAAGAATAATATTAGCTGAGGACTTAAGTTTACCAGAAGCAGACTGGAATAATATTGATTCAACAACATTAAGTAAGGAAATTATTCACAACATATATTTAGGTTCAGCAATTGCTTTAGATTGTAAAAAACATACCAAGGGACTGAACATACTAGACATTGTTTGTGTTCCTAAAGAA
Source organism: Protopterus annectens (assembly GCF_019279795.1). Taxonomy (NCBI): domain Eukaryota; kingdom Metazoa; phylum Chordata; order Ceratodontiformes; family Protopteridae; genus Protopterus; species Protopterus annectens. The sequence goes on from NC_056737.1 coordinate 247,656,275, forward strand.
GTTACTCTTACTTCAAGTCACATTTTACCACCATTGATGTGCAGTGATCATGGGGTTATAAAGATTAATTTGTTGCTATATCATTCTTTCAAACTGAAATCTAAATCAATGCACAGAAGGTTAATTACAGATTATATGGAAGCCAAATAGTCACTATGTAAAACTAACTGGAGTGCGGTGTCCAGTGGAAAAACTACAGATGGAATGTGAAAAGTTTTGAAAGAGAAATTGTTTGAATGCAAAAAATAAAAAAAAAATGTTTAATGTCAGGATCTAGGAATACAATGTCAGGGGGACATATTTCCATAACAAGATATCTGATTAAGGTGAGAGACCAAAAATATAAGAACCAAGAGAGGTCAAACTACAACTTTGAAAACTGAAATAAACAAGCTCTACAAACAGATTAAACATAGTGTGAGACAAGATCAAGAACAATTTGAAGAAAATGTATATAATGATATTGAGCATAATAGGAAACCTTTTAATAGCTACATAAGATGTGGAAGGAGTAAAGCCATACAATTTGATAAACTGTGTGCAGATTCTAAAATTTATTCTCAGACACAGCAGATTACAGATATATTTATAAAATCTTATGCAAAACAGTTTGGCGCTGCAAAGGGGTTGATAAGTTGTCCTAGTGACATCCAGGTAATGCCAGATACTGGAATCAAATTAGATTATATTTATAAAGAGCTTCTCAAACTGGATCCAAACAAAGCACAGGTAGGAGATGGAATTAGTAACAATGACTGAGGACATTTCAGCAAGAACTTATGGTACCATTAGATCTATTATTCACTAGGTCATATAAATATGAAGAGATTCCTCAAGACTAGAGACATGTGCTTATTAAACGTGTCTTTAAGGGAAAGGGGAGTAGGACAAACCAAGGGTCATACAGACTTTTAATCAGAACTGGATAGATTGGTACTTGAAACCATATAGCAGCATACATGTTTTGAAATAAGATCTATTACCATCTGTAACATGATGTTCTATAATAATATAATAACATCTATGTATGAAAATTTTTGCTGTGATATAATTTATATAGATTTAACTTCAGCATTTGACAGCATCATACACAAAATACTGATCAGTAAATTAGTACAACTAGGTATTGATGTACTCTTGATAAGATGGATAGCTGCATGGCTTACAAATAGGACACGGCAAGTATCATACAACAACTGGACAGGTGAAATCCTTGGTTACAGAGTGTCCCACAGGGCTCTGTCCTAGGCCCTTACTTGTTTAGATCGTAGCTTTCAGACCTAACTTTTTCATCTGAGGAGTTCTACAGTCCATATGCAGATGACCTGAAATTGGGTAAACTGATTACATGTGTTGCAGATAATGCATGTCTGCAAAATAACTTGACTAACTGACCATTTGGACACAGGAAAATAATATGTTGATAAATACATCAAAAAACTAAGCATATGAGATTTGGGAGACAAACGAAAAGTTGAATACTTAATAAAGCTCACAGTGATTGAAACTGTAGACTCATTTATGGACCTGGGTATATGGGTAGATCCAGCTATGAGTTTTTCTAATCATATCAACCAATTGGTTAATGATGGTTATAGAAATATTGGCTGTATAAAAAGATTTATAAAGTCTAGGAAATCAAAAATGATGAAGTCGTTGTTTGTTAGTTACATTAGACCCAAACGTGAGTATGGAATAACAATATGGAAACCCTATAAGAAAACAAGCATGAGTAAACTGGAAAGGGTACAGTGGAACTATACCAAGGGCATCAATGGATGTGAAAATTTAAGTTATTATGAAAGACTAAAATATCTGAACTTGCACAATGTCTCTTACAGATATCTAATAGGATATGTTATTCAGGTATATAGGGCATTTAGAGACAGCTACCTCTGGGAATGATTGGGGTTATCAAAAAGTACTAGAGAATCATCAGGCAACCTATGTAGAAAATTCTATAGGAATGAGAAGTGTACTAATTGGTTCTCTGATAGAGTAGCTGATGCTTGGAACAGACTACCAAATTACATTAAAGCAAGTACTAGTTTAGATCTTTGTCAATCTGTCCAATAAAACTGCAATAAGCAAAGAGACAGCTACTGATATATGTTTATAATGAATGAAAACTGATTATCTGGCACTAACCCATTCTCTGAAGATGTGACTAAGTTCTGTAATTAGTGTATTTGTTTGATTTACTTTGTAACAGTCAAAAGTGAAAGAATTCTTTAGCAAAATACCAAAACACTATTTTATATTTGCAGATATAAAGCTGTTTCATAAAAAAACGCCAACGAAAAATGCAAATAAAATCTAAGAAAAAATTCTGACAAGTTAGCTATCACAGTATAATTTTCAACATGGGGTGTAGATTGATATTTTCCTGCACAAACATCTCTGTTATAGTTCTATTAAACTTTCAGTTGGAATTCCAATATTCAATAATACTAAAAATTTTTTAAAAAACATTATGAAATGGAAAAACAAAACTACTATGAAAACTATATAAAATATATAAATCAGTTAAGAAATAACTAAGTAAATAAGTAAACAAATAGGCAAATAAAGATAGACAAAGTTATCCAAAGTAGAAGGTATATATATCTTTGTCATGCATATATCATCCATATAAAAGCTATTTTACACAAATTCTGCATTGACGTTTAATAATTTACAACATTTAAATATAGAAAACTGATATATATGTATATATAGAGGAAAGTATGCATTTGTTAATGCACAGCAAAGAGCTCATCTTGCCTTACAGTGTCCTCTAGATGCACATGCCACTAAACAAATGTGGGTCAGCTGGTCTCTAATCGGGGCTTCATTCTTCGATGCTATGATGCTAGACCCAACATATAAGCTGAGTTTGTATTTGTTGCATGAAATGACACTTCTCTGAACTCTCATTTGGGATAGATATGCATAAGCACAATGTAGTAATTCATCAAGTGACAACCCAAGAAGGCATTTCGCAAATTTGCTACAAATATATTTTTTTGCTAACTAACTGATCATAGAGTCTTGCCCTCTAGGCTGCTCTGTGGATCCATTTAATACCTAATTTCTCAATAATTCCTTCACTGGACATGCAGTCAAGCTAACTCGTGAGTGACAGACACCATATATACACATTGGGAAAATGGTGCTTTCAATGCAAGCCATAAGACCCCCTTGAACATTCCAAGCCATATCCAAAATGTTAGTGTACAATGGGCCCTGTAGTTGGTGCCTACACCTCCACATGCCACATAATTGAAACCCCATCCCACTTTTATACATAGCAGCCCAATGTGAGCCCCTGTCTCTACTGAGATAATACACTTAGGCACACTTTCTCAGTGCCCCCCCCCCCAAAGAGATATGCAGGCTAAACCTTGTCATTCTTCTCTCCATCATCTGTTCCAACAGGTCCTTATGTTTTTATTGAAATGGATCAGGCTTTATCCTTCTATGAAAATGGTAAGTGCAGAAATTTGGTACAAATATATGAAATTCAGAAATGCTTTGGGAAAGTAATCTGAAATTAAAGCTGCACTTGTAAGTTTGGCAGTTAATGTTTTGATACAAACCTTGAGAAGGCTTATCTTAGGCAGTTAACATCATGGAGTTTTTATAGTTTCACTGATGGTCTTTTGCAAATATGGTACAAAAATGTTGAACTTCAATAAAGTTTTGAGGCAGTGTTTGCCATCCAACAAAAGCCAAAACAAAAAACTAATAATAAAAACAAAATGCACGGAACCCAACAGATGATGTAAAAGCAGCTAAATCTGCTGAATCAATGTATAAAAAATCACGAGTGTTTTGCAAGCCACACAGTTTATTTAACCACATAGACAAAGTACTTTCATCCCTTAGAATAATGGGACTTCATCATTGTAACATTGTAAAAACAGAGCAAAATTTATAAAGACAAAAGCCCGGGAAAGAAACATTGTATCAATTGGACGGTTACAGATATAAAGTGACACCAAAAAGTAGTCATGGAAACAGTTAAACTAATGGTAGTCAAAGTCCAAAATTATATACAAACAAAAACCACTATGTAGACATGCCAACCACTTGCAGTACCAAAATTCAGTTTATTCAACAAGTCACAAGTTCTTAAGCTAAGTTCTAAAACTTTCACCACAAAAGTGGCTTCCTCAGGCATATCTAAAATCAGCAGCAACAAGCACTTCCTTATATAATTCCTAATATAGTCACATAATCTATTGTAGTCACATGATGTATTTCAAAATCAACACAAGTATGTCAAATTAGTTTAAAAGTGTCTAAAACACACTTTATACAATAAATAAACATAAAATCTAAAGATTGCCAATGCCATGTGCCAATAGCTATGCCAATGCTGTAATGGTGGTCTGGGAATCTGAATATATGTTAAGAGGTCCTTTCAGTAAATACATCTCTTTTTTTCAGAAGGTTTGTAGATGACCTTTTTATTGTGTGGAGTGGAACTACGCAAAGATTAACTGAATTTATTAAGTATGTTAATGAAAGCACTGCATTTTTAAAGTTCACATTTACATATTCAGACAAGGCCATAAATTTTTTGGATGTGGCAGTTTTGGTAGATGAGAACAACAGACTGTACATGAAACAATACAGGAAACCATGTCATGTCAATAGTTTACTATCATATGACAGTATGTACCCCCATATATTTTAGGTAAGGAACCAGGCTTTTAGAGCCTCTAGACTCAATGGGAGGGAGCCTGACTTCTTGAGATGTACTGAGGGTATTACCAAGGACTTGATGGAGAGGGGCGATGATGGCCAGATGGTGAAGAGTAATGTAGAGGAAGTAACCAGACTCAGAGATTCAGTGGCACAACCATATTTTTCTAAGAGGCAGGTCACTAGGAAAGCTAGTAACATTAGTAATAAAGGGATGCTCAGGATGCTGTTATATTATTTGTCTGATGTACAGACCTACATGGGCATAGTTAGGAAAAATTGGGGAATTCTGATGTCTGACAAGGATGTCAGTAACATTATAGAACAACAACCTCAATTTTTGTTCAGGAATGAGCTTTCCTTTAAAAGAAAGGGATGTTTCCCAAGGAGTAAGGCTAATGCCTTAGAAAATGGAGGTTTGACTATGTGTAGGCATTGTAATTTTTGCAGTTACTTGGACATTAGTACCAAGTTTATGCATACAGATGAAAAAAGACAGTATAATTTCAATGTTTCTCCTTCATGTAACACCAAATATGTAGTGTATCTTGCCCATTGTTTGAAATGCTTGAAATTTTATGTTGGTAAAACTGACAGAGTGTTTAAAGATTGGATTAGGGAACATGTGTACCACATTAATAGAAAGGACAGAGTAAGTGCACTATCTAAACGTTATTGAGACTGACGATAAACATATTTTTAAATTTCTTGTAATATGGAGGGTGTGAAATTATTTTGAATACATTGCTACTATTTTTTTATAAGAGAGTGATTACAATTATATATAAAGTGTATATGTATGTATGGCTTTAAATATTTGGATCATGTGATTATCTAATAGCATGTGACTAGTGTTTTCAGAGTATAAAATGAAGGTTAAGATGCAATATATTTACATCTGATGAAGTGGGGTGCATACCTACAAAAACACTTATGTTTTTTATTCTGTGGTCTGTCCTACAATAAATAATCTTTATACTGGAATCTACAGCCTACTCCTGGTCCTTCTTTGGTTTGTATGCTTCCAAACATAAAATGTAGATGTAAAAATGCGAATAAAAAGATATAACAAACTTATTAACATTTTTCTATATAAGCACATTATACTTTCATATGCTTGTCATTAAGAAGTGGTTTTAAAGGGATATGTCCATTCAGGCCTGGATGCATATGTGCTCGCAGATGTAGTATCCAGTAAAACTCATCTAGCTCAGTATTATGTATAATATTACAGCCATACAAGTTTTCATGGACTACTTGTAAAATACAGAATTTTAAGTTATGTTCAATACCACTGTCAACTTTATGCTTATACAGAGCATTAATCAATGCCTGTCTTTTCATTTCTGACATGTTGTTGTTGTGTCTTTCGGCTTTTCCCGGTTAGGAGTCGCTACAGCGGAACTCCGGTCCACTAATGATAGGCAGTAGATTTTTATGTGCCGAGTTGCCAGCTCTGATGCACAACCTTCAACGAAGGTACGCCCATTCACGCATGTCTCCACACAGAATCGAACAGGACAACGTCTTACTGTGAGGAGACAACTCTACCAAAATACGTTCTTTTAGCCTTTGGTTAGTTTTGCCTACATAGTAGGCATCACAGCGTACATACAAAGCCAGATAAACCAAGTTCTTAGTATTGCAATTCCCTTCTGGTCTTAGCTAAATGTCTGATCACTCACTAGATGAACAAATACCTTATCAGTATACGCATGTTTATAGAAAACACAGTTCCTACACATTGTGGTACCTTGCTTATTTGTTTTAAAATTACTGGAGTTACGTGGTTGTTCCTTACAACAAAGAAGCTGTTTTAAATTAGCATTTTTCTTATACCCAAATTGTGGTCTATTAGAGATGGTCATTCACAGCTCTGCTACATCTTGTAAGATATGCCAATATTCGTTTATAATGTGTCTAACCATATTTGTATTTTTATTATATGTTAACATACATCTTATTGTATTCTTCTGTCTAGTACCAGTTTGGTTCCTATCATTACTAGGCTTATCAGAAAAAGTAGCTCTAACATCAGTAGAATGTTGTTTCATAACTTCACTAACAGTATTTTCAACCATATGGGTATCATACCCTTTTATAATAAAGTCATAAGCTACCTTTCTTAGTTGGTCTGCCATCATATCATCAGATGTACTCAGTTGAGCTACCCTAATCTTCTGGTTCTTAATAATATTGTTAAAAATAAACTGTGGGTGCATGCTATTTCTATGTAAATTAAGAATTACATCTTACAGATTTCTGATACAATGTAGTGCCCAGTGTATCATTAACCTCTTTGTATATTGTAACATCAAGAAAGTCAATGTGTTTATCTGATATATTTTTCTTAAACTTCAAAAAGCTAGATGTATTTGAAATATATTTAGAAATTCATCAAACAGCTCTACATTGCTATTCCACACTAAAAAAAAAATCATCCACAAACCATCGATAAAAAAGACATTTCCTTTAAATGGGTTTGCAAAAGAGAAACACATTATTAATCAAGACAACCATCAGTAACTGGCATAGTATATTAATATAGGGCTGAGTGTACGCTTTATATTCTAATAAAAACTGTTTAACTGACTCAACATCTACATCATCAGGTATCATTTTAAATAACAAATCAACATCCAATGTAACAAATTAACAGGTATTGACCTTATAAAGTTTACACCAACTATGCTGTTGTAAAAACTGAGTAATATCTTTAATAATAGTACCAGTCTTTTCAAACCCTACTCTAAGTTGGGCATATAAAAAATTTTAAATTGATTCAGTGACCCAGCCATTGGCAGAGACAATAGGTCTAAGTGGAGGACTAGTTTCAAACTTGTGTGGTTTAGGTATACCATATATGAATGGTGTCCTAGGATGTTTAGTTAGTAAATAATCAACCAGTTCCTTAGATATTTTACCTTCATCCATGTATCTCTGTAAAATATCATGAACTTTAGCCACTACCTTTGTACATTCACATTTAGAAATGCATTCATAGTCTGCATTAGATAGTATTTCATTCATAAAAATCTATGTAGTATGCTGTATCAAGTGTAGCTATTCCCCCACCTTTATCTGCACATTTGTGGCATGATTCAAGCTTGTGTTGTAGACCAAGTTGGAAATTGTTTAGCGGGGGGGGGGCACTGTACATAAGAGAGGGGAGCAGGTAGGAGGAAGCTTTTTCTACTGGAGGGGGAGGACTAGCTGTTGTGTCTGTATAGAAGTCCTAGATTTTGGTGTTTTATTTTAATGGTGGATTGAATATGGGTGTCAAATTTTAGAAGCTCGTCAATGATGACAACAAGGAGTTTGGGATTAGAAACAATTTCAATTGGGATGTTATTGTTACTGAGTATTGAGAAAGAGTTTATGTCTATTGGGAAATTTCTAGAGGGGGAAAACATCATCAGTTTAGTTTTATTAACATTAAGGGCAAGGTGGTTATTTTTCATCCAGGATTCAGTTTTAGAGAAGGCTTTCAGAACACACATCTTATGGGTCAATGTCTTGAAGTGTAAAATATGATTGTGAATCGCATCTTAAATGGCAACAAGTGTACAAAATGCATCCAATCCAAAATCAGCTTTTCAACATAAATGTTTATGGACAGTGCATTTGTCTATCAGATGTAGCCATGTATATAGCATATTTCAAACTTGGTTTAAAAGGATATAGTTACAAGGGCATGTTCACTAAATTAATTACATTCTTATAACTTTGTGTTGTAGACCAAAGTTTTGTGCAGGCATAAATAAACTACTTAACCCAGGACAATCATCCACTCCTACCCCCTCAGCCACTAAACAAAAGTCCTCAGAAGAAGCTGCCAATACCTTTAACAGCTTCTTTACAGAAACCATACAGCACCTAGCTAACCAATTGTCTCCCGGCTGCACTAATCCTATAACTTCTACATCCAGTTCCCCACTCTGCTTTTACTTTAAATCAGTTTCCACATCTTTGGTCCGAATATTAATTAAGAAGCTAAAGCCAACTACCCTATCAGCTGATCTCCTCCCTGCAGAATATCTACAAATAGCAGCAGGTGCCATTGCATATCCCATCTCCATCCTGATTAATAGGACCAGATCTGAAGCATCCATCCCCTCTGTCTGGAAGATATCCCATGTTATCCCACTTCATAAAGAGGGCAGCTCCACTGAACTGTCAAACTACAGACCCGTAGCTATTTTATCTGCCTTGGCTAAAATTATGGAGAAATGCATCCATAAACAACTTATGAATTACCTTATCCAGAATAATCTCTTAGCTAATACCCAACATGGTTTCAGACCATTTTGTAGTACCACCTCAGCCCTTTTCTCCTTCTCTAACATCATAAACCTATATCGAAACAATAATAAACTTTCCTCAGCCATCTTTCTTGATCTTTCCAAAACCTCCGATATGGTAAACCACCAATTACTCATACATACTTTGAAAACCATTTTCCCTTGATGACCAGACCATTCAATGGTTTCAATCTTATCTCAGAGTTAGACAGCAGGCTATCCTATGGCAGAACAAGCTACCTACCCTTTTACCTATCATCCTCGGAGTGTATACAGTCATCCCAAATGCAGCATGCATTCAATATGTGGATGACTTCACATTAATATGCTCAGCCACCTCGCCTATTGATCTGCAGAGTTTATTCCAAAATACTTTTAACACAGTTAGACATTGGCTCCTTAATCGCCGTCTTATGTTAAATCCTAATAAAACCAAGCTGCTGATTTTCTCCCCCACTCGCAGGTCTTCCCCACCAACCTTTACTTTAAAGTCCAACAACAGCACCATTATTTCACCAGATTCCATAACTAAACCTTTAGGAGTTATAGTAGATAATAACTTTAAGTCTGATCTGCATATTAATAAAACTATTAAAACAGTTAATAAAAAACTTGGCTCTGTATACAAGATTAAGCCCGTCCTAACACCAATAGCTAAAACTGTAATTGCTCGCACCCATCTACTCTCCACCCTCCTCTATGCCTCCCCATTATTCACGAATCTTAGTAAAACTGACCTTAACAATCTTGCAAGCTGCTATAATCACCCTACTAGATTTGCTACCAGTGCACCCTACAGAACTCATCACTGTCTTAACCTAAACCTTCTAGGGTGGCTTGAATTGCCTAACCAACTTCATGTTAACCAACTAATAGTAGCACACAAGGTTCTCTACAAACCAGAAAATACACCTGTACTTATAAACCTCATCACCCCCTATAGTAACCTCAGGGCACTTCGCTCTTCAGATAGGCTACTCGTACAAACTGTCAAATCCAACAACTAAGCTGGAGATTCTCTATTTGCCAACTCTGTTGGCAAAACCTGGAATTCCTGCTGATCTTACTTCAGAACTCTCTCTACCTCAATTCAAGAAAAGTCTGATTTCAGTACTTTAAAAAATGATGGCTATGTCCTTGTCCTAATTCTGACTAATTCTAATCATTCCTAATGTGCTAAAATAGAACTTTTTCTACACTTGACTGAATCTTAATTGCAATTTCATAATCTTCTAGTTTTTACTACCATGCGAGCCTGCTGACATCTGAAAATCCTATTAATGTTTGAAATATTGTCCAGAATTTGATATCTGTGTTTAAATTGTAAGAATGCAATAATATGTTGTCTGTATGAATGGAGCTTTTCTCCCCGGGCCTCCACTGAAAATGGACATGTATCCAGTCGGACTATCCCGGTTAACAAATGTAAAATAAAATAAATGAAAAAATACATTACTTCAATAATGTAGTAATATTTTGAGTCAGAAATTTCAGAATATTCATTTTATATAGCCTAATTATGAACTCTGAGGAATTAGAAGAATCATTTTAAAATGCCATCCTAAAATGTGATTTCAGAGAAATTATGTGAAGTGGCATTTTCCAAACAGGATTATTCAATGAGCATGTCTTACTTTATGATGATGGGACCCATACATGATAACCTGACCACTTTTGTCAATAAATGATGAAGATGCTGTCAGTTGTGAAAAGTTGTTAAGAATATAACACAAAAATCTAGCTATGTCAGAAAGTATCCAGGTGCTAAGGAGTGACAACTGTCCCTGTTATGGGAAAGAAGGGTGTACAACAGATATTTATAAGGTAAGTGTGGTGTTTGGAGCTTGCTGGGTGGTCTGTCTTCAGCAGAAGACATGGGAGGATGCATACTTCTGGACCTCTGAGTATTAAAAAAAATCATAGCACTGGCCTTGCAAAAATCATAGTGAAAGGTCTAAAACAGGAGCACATTTGAATTTTTCAGAAGAGAAGGATTTTAGGTAGCTGACGCCATACTGTTAGTGATGATGAATCTTAATAAATGTCTACTTTAGTTATTTAGTAACGTATATACCCTTATAGAGGTATGATTTTATTAGTAAAGACAGTAAGTCTAGGAGAAATAAGGCTAAAGCTGATGGCCAAAGGAAACCATTAGAAGAACATGACAGCAACTATGCAGCTCCTTGTAGGCTGTACACCATTCCTATCAAGCTTCTAAAACTTGTTGTAGCTTCTTCAGTACAAGTGTTTTTCAGGCTGTGCATATTTCATTTTTGAATGGAGTGTTTCCATCTCATTAAAACTGGCCCCTATAACACATACTCTGAAGCCACATTCATTGGTGCAACAAAAATCTATAAATATAATAGCTATCTCTAAACTTCCATTCACATGAAATGTTACTGAGAAAGTGTAGCATGGAAAACTATATTCTTATTTAACCTTTTGTGGCCTCTTTAGACCTCATAAGTCTAGACTTACAGTCAGACATATTGCTATGACAACCCTTTTGAGGGTTATGACAGACATCCTACTGGTGAGAGGTGGAACTGTGGACCGTGTGATTTTCCTTGAGCACCAGTGGACACACTGCCATCTTTCTATCACATTCCTCTCTTATTTTGCATCCTACATTGTGGGCATGCTCAACAGGTGGTTTTAGGCATGTGGTCCTAATTAAGGTAGAGGTGTCATGAATGTCCAGGTGAAAGAGCCACTAATCAGCATTCACCATACCACTGTGTGGTTTAAATAGGAAAAGTATAATAATTCAAAGATGGCAATGTAGGGTTTTAGAGGGAGTGGATTATGGAGAGGGGAGGAGTCAAAAATGTGGGTTTGAGACAAACAAAGGTCCCAAACAAGCTGCTGGAATGGGTCAGGAATGCAATGCTCTGGGATATGGGTATGTTTTTGAAGAAGGAAAAAAAAGCAGAAATGAAAAGGCCAGTGAACTATACAACAAGGTGATGCTAGTGTATAGATTAGAAGACAGGGCATAAAGGAGGTCAAAGTGCAATGGTGCAGAATTAGAGGAAAGGAAAGGAGAGAAAGTGCAAAGAAGCAAGTAGAAACAAGAAAGATACAAACTCAAAGGGAGTTGGCAATAAGAATCAAGAGGGGAAACAAATGATTTTTAGTTGTACTGTAGAAAAAAGAGAGGACAAGACCGAGTAAAAATAGGACAGAAATCACAGAATATTTGGAAAAAGTAGAGGTACTGAATAAATACTAAGCTTAGTCTTTAGAACTGAGATCAAATGTAGTGTACCATAGTGGGAAGGGGAGGGGAGTAAAAGCATTAGGCAGATACCAGGCTAGAGAGGAGAAAAAAAGGGTGAAAGGAAGCAGGTTACCTCTAAGGGAGGATAAAGCATAGTTGTTTATATTTTGGACACTGCACTGATATGTCTGTAAGCCAGTTTTTTTCAATTAGCAAATGGTGAAATGCCTGGGGACTGGAAGACAATGACTATGGCACCTCTGAAGGGGGAGTAGCAGGAAAATTCTAGGAAACTATAGGCTTGTAAGCCTAACAGTTTCAGTGAAAGTCATATTGAAAATCTTTAGGAAAAGGTTAGTTGCTTTCATACAGAACAACAATCCTCTGAAGAATAACATGGATTAAAGAAGCTGTAAGTCAAACCTAATCTAATTTTGCAACTAGGTCACAGGAGAACCTGACAAGGGAGTACTGATACACATGTCTACTTATACTGCAGTACCGGTACACATGGTCTACTAATACTGCAGTGTTGGTACTTATGGTCTCCCCATACTGCAATACTGGTGCACATGGTCTCCATGTACTGCAGTACTGTTATGCATGGTCTTTGCATACCTTAATACTGGTACACATGGCCTATCTATACTGCAGTACTGAAGCATATGTACTCCCCATACTACAGTACTGGTACGCATGGTCACCACATACTTCAGTACTGGTAAACATGGTCTCCCCGCACTGCAGGACTGTTACACATGGTCTCCCTATACTTGTTTACTAGTACACATGGTCTTCCCATACATCAGTGCTGGTAAACATGGTTTCCATATGGTATACCCATATTTGACTACTGGTACACATGATCTACCCATACTTTAGTGCTAGTACACATGGTCTCCCCATACTGTGGTACCGATTCACATGGTCTTCCTGTATGCCTTGGTCTTACAATGCTGGTTGCTAGGAAATCTTGAGAGAGTTGAGATAGGGTTAAGACTTAGGAAGTGGACTGGTACATAATTAAATGACCATATACAGGGGGTTGCTGTGAGTGGGGCAATGTTAGAAATCAGCAGTGAGCAGTGTGACCAGAGGGGCACTGCAGTATTCAATACTGGGTCCAGTAGTTTTCCATATGCCTTCACATTTCAGACATATCTGATGGAAGAAGAGAAGGATCATCCTCTTCTATCAAAGATAGATGCAGGAGTGGATGATGATTTGAAAAGTTTAAGAAAGGATTAAGATGTACTGACCAATTAGGCTGAAAGGGGCAGCTGAGATTTATTGCAATTAAATGCAAATTAGCACACTTAGGCAACAATAATCATGATGGGGAGTGCCATCTGGGGGCATGGAACTGATGGCAGCAGAGCATAAATAGGATCTTTGCATGATGATGGGCAAATGGAGCTGAGAGATAAGTCACAGCAGCGAACAGAATTATGGAGTATATTTTCAGGGGGATTAACTATCAACATTAGATTTCCAATGCTCTTCCTGTACTAGAACTTGGTCAGGATGCATCTCAGGCACTGAATAATTTCTCCTGTGCTATGTGATCTTACACTAGCTATATGTAGCAAGATCTCTGTTTCCATCATCTTGACTCTTACATAGTAATCCTATGCGATGATGGTTGACTCAACCACACACACACCATTTGGTTCCCTACATTCCAGTTTCCAGACCTACTAGTGACTGTGTGTGTATGTTCCACAAGAAACATTTAGATGCAATTATTTTTCTTACTTAATACCCATCTTATAGAATTCATTATCTTCCTGTATTCAAGAATGTGTTCTCTTTCATGATGTTTATAACATACTACCTGTCTAAGATGATGTACCTTAACCCTGGGTGAGATATTGGGAACTGCAAGTTTACTTGCTGCTTATTTAAGCTTATTCATACCCACAACATAATCTCAGTGTGTTTTGCTCTACACTTACAGTGTTACTTATGTGGTCTGCCTTGTTTCTGTTGCATTTACATTTTCCAAAAGACAGACCAAACAGACTGCTAATGATACATTGTATCCCAATTGTGAATCTGAATTCAGATCACTCATTATTATGACTTGGAAACTTAGATGCAACCAGAGGGTTTAAATTTAACAAATATAACTAAAAGTTGATTTACTTGTTTAGCCCACACCTTTCCTTTTTCACACTCTCACTCCCCTTAAGTTCTGACTTCTGTGGAATCCTCTCCAGCAACTGTGCTATTAAATCAAAGCAAAGCATGTGTTAAGTATATAACATTTAACCAGTCCTCCTACCCTGCTAGTGTGTTTTGATATTGTAAGGTACCTGGTTAGCTACAACACAACTCTGTTTATCCCACCCCTCACCTAAGTTCTCTACCTGTCCTCCTACCTACCTACCAACTTGCCCAGCCACATTCTCTGTTAGCTCTTTATCTCTCCATTAAAGCTACTACTGGTTTAGCCCTTATGTCTGCTAGCTCCTTTTCTCTTCACTAAAGCTACTACGGGTTTAGCCCTTACCTCTGTTAGCTCCTTATCTCTCCACTAAAGCTATAACTGGTTTGGCCCTTACCTCTTATTACTTTCTGTCCCCTATCCTCACACTGTCTTCTTCATCCACACAGTCTCTCACTACCTCATACTACTATCTGTACATTCTCCTCATACTGTCTAATCCAGCCACACAGACTCTCACTCACCTAACCCTAACCCAGTAACCCCGTTCTCCATCCTCTATCCCCCCACTAGCCTCATTCACAGCTTAGTGACCATATTACCCCCTCCCTAGTCTTGTGTCCAGCTTCATGTATGCTAAACCCTCCTCCATAGCCTTGTGCATAAAAAGAGAAAATAAAAAGACTTATTCTTAGATAAAAAATAGATCTGTCCTGCTGAAAAGCCTTTCACTGATTGTTTTATTCTATCACCCTGCCTCTTCCACGATGGTGCTACCTCGCTCTGTTCGCCCTTGCTACCGCTCGGGCTCACTTCGCTCCCCTACCCTACCCCATTCCCACCCACCCCTAGAACACTCAAACTTATAGTTACACACCACACCCACCAGCAATTCACACCTTCACAATTATCCTATTATACCTCATCAATCAAGTACAACATAAACTATAACCACCACACCCATAATAACACACCCAAGCATATCACCTAGTACATACACACTAGTATACTCCCTAAATAAAAATGATCCTCACCAAATCTAAAAACATGTATGGCTTGAAAAAAATCTTCTACTAAAAAATACTACTCTACCCATCAACTATCTCCAACCTACTTCTACTCTCTATTCTCTCTTCCTACCACACCCAACTACATATCACTTTTCCACCCCCATGGCAAACCGAACCCATAGCTAACCACACACTACTAAAAAACTTTCCTATAACAACCCCCAACACTACCTCCTTTCAAACCCCATCCCTCTTTTACAATAAGTTATCAGTAAAAACAAACCCTCACACCTCACACAAGCTATCTAAAATACTTGATAAACTAGCCAAACTCTACCTAAACCTACTGCAAAAACTCTCCTGCTGTGGAGACATACACCCAAACCCTGGCCCCATCCCAACAGAAAAAGCTGAAATACAGTTACCAAATCCCCCCTTCTACAAACCCAAATCATCTTTCCTCTTTCTAAATATAAACGTAAGAAGTGTACTGAACAAAATTCATGACCTGCATGCCTTATTAGCCTTTTATAAACCTGACATAGTGGTACTAACAGAAACATGGCTCAAACCTGATTACCACAATAATGAGATCATAGCCCCAGGTTATGATATAATACATAGAGACAGAACAGGGAAAAGGGTGGAGGGGTAGCAATTCTATTTCGAAATCACCTCACCCTAGAACTAGTTGATTATAATAATGAAGAAATCAACAAGATAGAACTTATCCTTGCCAAATTTAAACTAAACACCAACAAACAAATAATCATTGCAGGTGCCTACCTCCCACCAGGTAATAACATTCCTATAATGGAAAACCTGTTAAATTGGTTCTCATACTCCCTCCCTTACGAAACCATACTACTAGGTGACTTTAACATAGACTGGGTCAACTGCTCCAACCACTATCCCTCAGATCACATCAACCTCCATGGGTTCACCCAAATAATAACGACCCCCACTAGGACTGACAAAACAACAAAACGTCAGTCCATTTTGGATTGGATTCTGGTATCCCACCCCACTCTTGTACAACAATCAGGCTGTTTTCCTGACAGTCTAAGTGACCATCAACCTACCTACCTAATCAGGAACAGAACCTAACATCTGCCCAACCTACCTATCCTCAGAGTAATACGTAATAAAAGAAACTTCATAGCCAATGACTTTAATAAGCCACTATGTTGTTGCAATTGGTTCCCCCTCAAACACCTACCTCTCAATGAAGCAGTACAGTATTTTAACTCAACCTTCCTACAAATCCTAGACTCTCATGCACCCTCCAGAACTATTAGGCCAACAACCTACCATGCCCCATGGCTAACCAAAGAGACAAAAAGTACAATGAAAGAAAGGGACAAAATCTGGATAGCATCTCACAAAGATAAAAATACTACCCTAAGGCAAAAGTACATAGAACTACGTAATAAAGCCAAAAGGCTAACTAAACTTGTCAAGTCCAACTACTATAAAAACCTACAAGATAAATATATCCATAACCCCCAAACATTCTGGGCCTCCATAAATAGATTACTTCACCCTGGGAAAGCATCCTCCCCTCCCCCTGTGTTGCCAAACAGCCAGGACAATATCCCTACACAATTTAATAAATTCTTTATCGAAACAGTACAAAATCTAGCTAATAACAAAAAAAACAATGCCACTCCAATACAATCATCCATTACAACCAACAGTAATACAAAAAAAAAAATGCCTCTAGCTTTTCCCTGCAGCCAGTGTCCACTAAGATTATTTCAGACCTCCTTAAGAAGCTAAAACCAACCACACTAACAGCCGATAAACTTCCTGCAGATTTCCTTCAAATATCAGCAGAGGCCATATCATATCCAGTGTCAATTCTCATAAATAGGTCAATTTCAGAACACAAAGTACCTACCCTCTGGAAAACATCCCACAGTGTTCCTCTGCACAAAGGAGGCAACTCCTTAGAGCTGACCAACTATCGCCCTATAGCCATACTATCACCCTTATCAAAAATTTTAGAAAGAGTTGTTCAGTTGCAACTAATGCAGTATCTCCAACAAAACAAACTACTATCCAATTCCCAAAATAGGGTCATAGAGTCATAGGTAGGTACTAGGCTATCTGCCCTAGGGCATTTATAAGCCTAGCCAGAATTTGTTGGCTTTCGCCTCCCTTTTAGACTAGATTCCTGAGCCTCTGTCCAGCAGGGTCATACAAGTGATCCCAGGAGCAAATTTACAATTACCCATCCACTAGTCAAGACATGGCTTTAGACCCAACCATAGTACAACCACCGCTCTTCTATTTTACACCAGTACAGTCAACCATTACAGAAACAAAGGTCTTTTCGTATCATCCATTTTCTGGACTTATCAAAAGCCTTTGACATGGTTAATCACAATATGCTCCTCAATGCTCTATCTAGTCTAAACATATGCTCCTCCACTATACTATGGTTCAACAGGTACCTATCAGAACACCAACAAGCAGTCCTCTGGCAAGAAAAGCTGTCCCCCCTCTTACCAGTATCCATAGGAGTCCCTCAAGGATCAATCCTTGACCCACTGTTGTTCTCTCTTTTCACTAATGACATCTCCTCTTCCCTGCCCACTGCCTCATTAGTACAATATGCTGATGACACCACAATAATATGTGCTGCCCCCAGCATAATGGAACTACATACCCTTACCCAAAATAACGTTACTCCAGCTGAAACCTGGTTTTCTAACATACAACTACGTCTCAATCCCAAGAAAACAAAACTAATCCTATTTACCCCTGGCAGATCATCTAACTTAAACTATAGCCTCATCATAAACTCCAAAAATAATATTCAAATCACACCAACCAACCACACAAAACTACTAGGAGTAGAGATTGATAATCACCTGAAATTTGATATCCACATAGCACAAACCATCAAAAAGGTGAACAGAAAATTAGGACTCCTCTATAGAAATAAAAAGTTCATGACTAAACAGACCAAAGCTACTATTGCTAGAACCCACCTCCTCTCCATCCTTCTTTATGCCTCCCCTATCCTGACTAATCTTCACCTTACCGAACTTTGCAAAATGGAATCATGTTACAACAAGATTGCTAAGTTTGCTACAGACTCCACAAATAGGTCCCATCATTGTCATTCCCTAATGCAACTCAAGTGGCTGGAGCTTCCTCAGCTACTATGACTTAATCAAGCCTCAGTAGCACATAAACTCTACTACTACCCTGAGAAAATGCCTGCACTCCAGCAGCTAATTCAGCCCCACAACACCACTAGAGCCCTAAGATCAAGCAGCCAAGACCTCATTCATGTAATTAGACATAAAAATGAAGCAGGAAAATCTCTCTTTGCCTGCACAATAGCCCAAAACTGGAACTCACTCCCAAGCCATATAACTATCACTACTTCTAGTACCCAATTCAGACAACTCCTGAAATCTCACTACTCAAACAATTGGCTCTCTCCCCAGGGTAAACAATAACTATGCACAGTTGCAAGGATTCTGCTACTCTCTAACATTTTCCTTACATAGCCCTGCTAATATCCTTGATTATCCATCCAAGCTTAGCATCAGTACAATATGATAAACATACTAACACCTGTACACTACACTATTAAAACCTGAACCTGATATAGGCTATAATCTGTATCTGAGAAAGGTATAAACCTTATCAGAACTCTTCATATTTTCATCTTGGTCTTACTTCAATACCTATACTTTTGATGTGTGAGTGTGAGCATATATATATATGTATCTACAAAAGTAAATGTATAAATGTATTATGAATGAGAATGTATAAAAAAAAAAAAAAAAACTTGTTAATTTTCTACTAATTGTTCGTTCTAACAAATGCATCATATGCTGTGTACATTTTCATTTTTGGACTACTTTAAATAATGTAACACCTAAATTGTTCTTAATAATTGCTTAGAACTGTATAAATGCTAATAGTGTAACATGGAGCTTTTCTCCCTGGGCCTCCGATGAAAATGGACCTGTGTCCAGTCGGACCCTCACGGTTAACAAATGTAAAATAAAATAAATAAATAAATACATTTATATATTTTTTTTATACAGTCTCCGTGCAATCACTGTTCAGCCTATCAGCAATTCACATCTCCTGTGAAAATGCACTACAGACACATAAACAAGTCAGTTAGTGAACCATAAAGAAAGAAAAAAAATATAAACAAACAAATAAGTACATAAATTAAATAAAGACAAAATGGTCTTTAACCAAGATCACCTTACCTGTGCTAACATCAAAATGGCATTTAAACATGGTCCTTTTACCAGTGCCAAATTAATGAACTTAAAATGAAAGTTTTTTTTTTTGCTCTGGCTGAACAATTTCTTCTTTTGTGAAGGTAAGGCACACCTACATTTGATACTGGAACATTGGAAAGAATATTGTATGTATTCCCATATCTCATGTTTGGATTATTTTCCTAATATTGACATTGAAATCCAGCATAAGGGGCACTTCATTTCTGGGTGTGCCATCTGTTGGATGACATGTTAAACTGAAGTCCCACCTACCTGAGCTGATGGTACCCCAGGTGGATGTAAAAGATTCCATGGCAGTTATCAAGAATCCCTGTTAATATTTAAAGCTGCAAGAATATCAGTAGGAAAACTAAAATTAAGAGGAAGAAGGTGTGAGTTATGTCTATGTGGTCTGTACATTCAGAACAGTGTACACTTAGTGCAGGCTTTATTGAATCTGGCCCATGTATCTTGAGATATGTTCTTCTATCAGGTTTTGTATGCTTCTCTGTGCATAGATGGCTTGTTCTTTTACTTTATGTTTCTTACTAACCAATAGAAATTGTTGACACTTAAACTGTTACTGATTTAAGATTTACTTGTGCTCCCTTTTCTTCTGTTTATTTAATATTAAAAGTTGAAGAAGAAAAAAAAAGAAAAACAAAGCAATGATCTATTTCTATTTATTACTGAGTAACTTTCCTTGCTTGGTTAAATATCTGTGAACTTACTTCCATTCTTTAAAGCTGGTGATTACTGCAGTATATATATATATATATATATATATATATATATATATATATATATATATGTGTGTGTGTGTGTGTGTGTGTGTGTGTGTGTATGTATATAGCATTTCCATCTTAATCCAAATGGATGGCATTGCCTATTTAAGCGTTAGCTTCTATCATAATATACTGTTGCATTGATGTGTTGTGTAAATGTGCATGAAATGCTGAAGACTTAACGTCATTTATGCTGTGCTTCTATGTTGTTTATACCTGTACCTGTTGTTACCCATTTACTGAAACTTATGCTAAATATGTTAAAGTCTGTGATGCACAAGAAGTTACTCAACAGTCTCCCATGGCTCTGTTCTCATTTTGCTCTATTATTGTCTAGTTTAAGTAACTAGTGCTGACAAAGATGCACTTTCAATCTGTGATGCTTCTTTTAATAATATTTAGGTTTGTCTTGGTAAAATCCAGGAAGATTCATGAATATTTCTACAAAATGGCCCCAGTTACCTACATCCAGCTGCCTTCCACAAGCCTGGTGTGACTTCCACTGCTAGTGTTATTTTACAGACTAACTGGTGAGGGTCACCCTTTGCCTTCTTTTGCTTTGCCCTTGCTACTTTTGAACTTAGATCCTCAACTCATTACTCCTGCAGTTAAAGCATTTTTGGTCACTCTTTCTCACATTTCCCTTCCACCACATAACAGCCTGACAATATAATTCTGCCACTTGTCATCCTATTCACTCATTTGTTTCCAAAAACAGTCAATCTACAGCACTCTGCATCACCTTAGTGCAATTGTTTCCTTTGCAAATTATGTGGCATTTCGTTTTGGTTGTGGTAAATTATGTACTTTATTGGTAACTCTCAATTATGGCTTGGCTTGGGGGTAGATCTGAGCACTCATGGGGAGGGGGGTCATCTATGCCAGATTCAGAATTTCCAGTCTATGACCTGAACTCCTCTCATGGCAGCTGATTTGGTCATTCACTCTGGAGTTATGGACTGTTATATCCACCATGCAAAAGCATACTGCTGCACACTCTTCTGAAGACTACAGTGCAAAACCACAGAGTTACAGACTAAAGAGCATGAATAACCATTGTCCAGCTGTTCCTTTTTGTTCATCTCTAATCTGAGTGCAAGTTGGCAGAGTAGTGGATAAAGGTGTGTTTTGTCTTCTTCTTCTTCCAGGAAGGTAGAGCAGCTAGTGCTTAGTCTACCTCGGCCTTTCTCCCCAGCTGCTACAGTGCCTCGATTACAATGTTTGTCTATGTTAAGGAGTTATCATAGTTCAGTCCTCTTTTACCTTGTGATATCATTTAACTTTAGAAATTCATCCTGGTTGAATTGTATGAAAGTTTATTAAATCGTCATTTTAAACTATTCTTAATATGTTGCCTTCTACAGCTACACTAGCTGAAACCATTTCTGTACATGCATTAGGCAGTCCTAAAATGTACATCTTCTAGCCAGGTAGGCTGTGTAAAGGAAGCACTCTTAAAATATTCTTTGTTTAAATGCTGCTAAAGAAGAGGGCCTACTAAACCTACACTCCATTCTGACTGGCCAAAGTTAATATCACTGGGTAAAGAAATACATTTAAAAAATGAAGACAATTGCATTGACTCTATCCATAGGTATTCTGTGCACAGCCATGAAAATGTAAGAAAGCCCAAGTGCTTAAATCAAAACTAAGAGGCTTATCCCACTGTACTCCGCCCTTATCAGACCAGTCATAGAGTTCAATGGCCCTCTTGGTGTGTACCTGACCAGGCGTATGCAGCAACTACAGAGACCTCAGAGGTGCCTCACAAAAAGAATAAAAGGTGTAAAAAACATGACTTATGCAGAGCGCCTTAAAGCCCTTTCCCTTGACTCAGCCTCCTACAGACTGCTATCCCAAACAGAAACAAGATGCTATCCTCCAAAAAAAGGAAGCCAATCTGGTGGTCCCCTGCCATAAACAAACTGTACAACAGAAGGAAGAAACTTTTGCAAAAGAGAGTAAAATCCCATGAGTGGAGGAGCTCCCTGGTCAGCCTCAGTAAGAAGCTGAGATCCCTTATAAGATCCTCCAAAGCTATCTACGAAAAAAAATCACCACTAAAGCCAAGGACAACCACAAAGCATTCTATAGCTATGTCAAGAATCTAGATGGCAACACCCAGATCTGCTCTAAGTTACAGCACAAAGGCACAAAAATTACAGAACCAACTGATATTGCCAACATCCTGGCAGATCGGTTCAGTGCTAACTTTACCCCCTCTCACCCCCTAAAGGGCCCATATCTATACAGGAAGAATGCAGAGTCCCTGTCATCACAACTACGGAGGTAAAAGCTGCACTCTCTAAAGCCAGCAACACAGCATCCATGGGACCGGACAACATCTCAGGCTGCATTTTACACGAACTTCAGAACAAATTGGCTCCCCACTTAAGCACCATGTTCAATAATAGCCTTGCATCAGGCTTTGTGCCCACTGAATGGTGCACAGCAACAGTTATCCCACTCCACAAAGGGGGAGCCACCACTGATCCAGGGAACTATCGACCTATTAGCCTGACGAGCCTGGTCTGTAAGGCCATGGAACGTATCATCATGGAACTCATAAACAAAGACATTGGTAACCTCCAAACTCTGGATCCCACCCAGTTCGGATTTGTGAAAGGCAGATCATGCCTCCTGAACCTGATTGACTTCTTTGAGGCAGTCACCAAAGCCGTGGATGAGGGTAAGGTGGTTCACACAGCCTATCTTGACCTCGCCAAAGCTTTCGACACCATCCTCCATTCTGGAATTATAGCTAAACTCACTAAACTAGGTATAAATCCCTATGACACAAGATGGGTTGCCAACTGGCTCACTGACAGAAACCACACTGTAAAAGTTGGAGACTCTAAATCTGACCTCAAGGCAGTGACAAGTGGAGTGCCACAGGGTTCCATCCTGGGACCTCTCCTGTTTGGTATCTACTTCTCTGAAGTACAGGCTAACACAGAAGGCCTCTGGCTGATGAAGTTCGCAGATGACTGCAAACTAGGAGCCATAGTCAAGCCCCCAAATGATGTGGACATCCTACAGAAGGGCCTCACTGAAACAGATGCTTTGTGTCAGAGCCATGGCGTCAAGCTCAATGCCAAAAAGTGCAGTGTCATCCCCTTTGGTAAAAACTATGTACCCATTTACTACCACATAGGCAGCAATCTACTTAACAATGAATGCGTGATAAGAGACCTTGGGACCCAGGTGGACAGTAGTCTCTCCTTTGATAGTCACATCGCCACAGTAGTCAGGAAGTTCTTCTACGTGACACACCTCATCATAAAAGAGTTCTCATCCAGGAAAAAAGAGGTCATTGTTCCCCTCTACTTGTCACTCATTAGACCCATTATAGAGTACAATGCCCCTTTTGGAATATACCTCACAAGACATCTGCAGGAGCTGGAAAGGCCACATAAGTACCTCACAAAGAGGATTACTGGCCTCAAACAAATGCCCTACACTGGCCACCTCAAAAAACTTCAGCTTTACTCCATAGCATATCGCCTACTCCGAGGTGATCTCTGCCTAACATATAAAGCTTTGTCAAACCCAGAGCTGCTGGACATGCTACACCTAAAGAAATCCCAATCCCACCAAGCTACATGCTCTAGGGACCTAAACCTTGTCACCACAATAAACAGGACATGCTGGAGGGATAGATTCCTGTCCCTGAGACTTCCTATACTTTGGAACAAGCTACCCATCTATGTCAAGCAAAGTTCTTCATTAGCACTCTTCAAGAAAAATCTTGATGAGTGGATGGGAAATAGGAATTACACCCCGGGGATCACTTCTGTGTCTCTGCTGGACAGTGGCACAGGAAAATAACTTTCTTGGGTGGCGTAAGCTATGGTACCTTGCTGGCTAGGCTTACGTAGACCCTTGGGCCGATAACCTAGTACCTACCTATGAACCTATGAACCTATAAGGGGTGATCTATGTCTAGCTTACAAGGTATCTGCAAACTCCTCACTTATGAATCTGCTACATATTCATATGTCAAAAAGTACCAGAAATACAAGGTCTAGAGACTTGAATTTTGTCTTTGACTTAAACAGAACATGCTGGAGACACAGATGTGTGTCCCAGTGACTGTTCTTCCTATGGAACAGGCTTCCTATACATGTGAAGCTGAGTTCATCTATTACCTAGTTTAAGAGCAACCTAGACCAGTGGATGGGAAATAGGAAATTTACATTGGGACTGGCACCCATGTCCCTTATGGACAGAGGTCGCTTATAAATGACTGACTCTCAGTGTACTGTTTGGATACAAGACATCATTATTTTTTCAGGACAACTTGTCTAGGCTTAGAAAGCCATTCCCCCTGGTCTTTAGCCCAGTCACAGTCTATGCATTTATTGATAACGTTTCTTCTTTGCATTACAGAAGGTTACACATTGGAAGACAGCAAATTAGTTTATGAATTTATCTAAACTTTTTAAAAGTTATTCAGGCAAATTTATTAGCAGATATGTAAGGGAACAAATGCAAGACAAACATACAAACATGCTTGCTGAAGAGTATTAATGCCTATAATTGTATGGCATGGCATCTCTATAGGAACAAATAAATTTCACTGACAATGAATTCAGGGTTGAGCCACACTGTAAATGCTATTATTTGTAATATTTATTATCTCTATGATTGATGCCGTATTCAGAATTACAAACCTAAGTAATAAAACCTTTTTTACAGTCTCTTCCAGGCCATCACTGCTAGTGATGAGGTAAGCCATATGACAGGTAATATATTTGCCTCTGTGGGCTTACATAATATTAGGTTTTATTTGGCACAGATATTTTAGTATTAGCATACTGCTTACAAACTGCTATTATGGGCACTTACATTGTCAATTTCTTTTGTATAATCATTCATGGTTTTCTTCCATTTTCACATCATGTTCAGATAGAATCTTTTCTGATTTCCAGTTACTGAATGTATATCATCTTGGCATTTTCAACACTTGAAGCCTGAAATTTCTCAGTTACTCATTTCTAATTCCCAAGTCTGATAACTCTTGATATCTCTTTATGATATGGCTAACCCATGTTTATGTGTGCTGATACTTTGTAGTTCTAAACCTATAAGGGAATTAAAGTTTATTCTTTATGAATGCGTATCGTTTCATTGCCTCACACCTATGATGTGGAGCGTTTGCCCCATATACACCTAGATTATTATTGTAATATGAGGTCATCATTACATGAGGTTTGTCGCAAAGTGACAGTCTGCAGTGCAGAAGTACACAAATTCACATTAACATCTCTCACACAATCATTAATTTAAGGAGATGGGACAGAAATAGTTCAACTTCTACCTTTTCAGATGTTGAATTCCCATATATACTACTTGGTAAAGTAGCATTCTATGGTAATTATCAGTAAAGTGAACAAATTAATTCAGAACAAGGACATTATTTGCTTCCTGGTTTTCTACAAATGGCAACTCAACTGCAAGAGATGTAGCCTTATTTATAATGATGCAAGGAATTTTGTTCTTAAATTTCTGCAGGGTTAGTGATTGAATATTCTTTTTTCAGCAGATGACAAAGATTCTTGGCTTGTTTTCAGTCTACTTTCAGCTTTCAGAATCCTGCTTCAGGCAGTAACATGAAAGTGAAACAATCACTGATTGACTATTATTATTACGTCTGATTTATGTGTGTGATAGGCCTAGGCATGTTACTGAAGGACAGCTCTTTGTCAATGAGCCAAGATGTAAATCTAGTGAAAAAGCAAATGCAGTGGAATACATGGTTAATCATTCCTTTCTACAGAGACATGTGCAATCAACATTTTTTCAGACACAGAACATAGTATTTTTGGTATTTTACATATTCATACAGAAATATTTTACTAATTAAGTTGACATGCCATCTCTCTAGCAAATAATAATAATAATAATAATAATAATAATTATTATTATTATTATTATAGCATCAAGTAAAATCTATGCTTCAGGCCAAAATGTATATAAGAGTAGTGGCGTTTTTAACATATATTGTGAAATAATTGAAGGGTATATATTCGAACTTAGAAGGCTTAGAAACAACTTAATAAGAATAAATGCCTTATTGGCATGTTTAATTAACAAGGCATGTTTAGATCTAGAAGACATAAACTCTATCCTGCAGGTTGTAAGTCATTTGTGAAACAAGATTTTAGTGCGTAAGTTTATAACTTAGTTTTACCTGCCGGTCATATATGTTTACTGTAGTTGATGGCTTTGGCCTCTGCCATTTTATCAAACATGCAGCTATTAGTATGCAGAAAAACAAGCAGAATAGGAAGAAAAGCCAACATAAGTCCACACTGTCTGTATAAAGGCACTAGACAAGGGAAGCCTTTTTCAGTTTAGACAAACAAATACTGAGCCAGGGAGATTTATAAGTGAGTTGGCCACAGTACAATGGCTTCTTCCAAGGATTACAAGTCCTAGAATGTTCTGCCAATCAATTCCTAGACAAATGATGCAATGCAGACATTGTTACTGATGCCAAGGCTTGGCAGCCTCTCGGAGATCCTCATGGGACAGATCTGGCTCCAGTGCGTATGAGAAGGGCCTAAGAAAGAAGTCACTATAGCTATGCACCGCATCTACTGCATTTCTTTTCATCTTCCTTCCAGATGCTATATATAAGTTAACCAGGTAATGTATGCAGTGTGTGATGACGGGCTATTTTTTTTTTTTATAAATTCTGCTAACCAGACTGTATAATACAAAAGTGTGTCTAAATCTGTTGGCAGATACACAGTTTAAAATATGATGATTAAAGTGTGTTACACAATTTAAAATATGTGGATTTAACTGAACACACACACACACACACACACACACACACACACACACACACACACACACACACACTCCCCCCTCACATTTCACTATCTCTATGTTTATGTATTTTTATAGAGTGTCTAATATCCTTACGTTAAGTGCATACTTACATACATAGAAATACAAAGATACAGATGGACAACTACACACACGTGTGTGTGTGTATATATATATATATATATATATATATATATATATATATATATATATATATATTTATTTATCTGTCTCTATATCTTATGCATGTATACATAGATAGAAATAGGGTGAATGTGCAAACTCTACAAAGGCAGTGGCCAGAGGCCAGCACAAAACCCCAGACCATACAGAAATGGTAGCACTGTTCTACCATGCTGCCATATTTACCTATCTACCTGTGTATCTAAGTTAATACATGCAATGGCTAACTGCCAAACATATAGCAATTAGCAATTGGTCATAAGTATGTCACAAATCAGGTGGATCTGGTCAGCTGTTGTGGAGTTATACACTGACAAAAATGGTTTATCCTAAACTTTTACCACTAAAAACAATACAAAGTTGTTCTGTCACAATACTAAAATCAGCACCAAGTCTGCAGTAGGATCAGGAAGATGAAAAGTCATGTTTAACATACTTTTGAAGAACTATAGCCTGTTCTCTTCCCATATTACTGCTCTGAAGTCTGGGCAAAATATGAAACTCTTCATTAAAAAATTGAACAGTCTTAGATGCTAAAGAACTCTTGTCGCCCATGATTTATTTATTTATTTATTTATTTAATTTGTCTGTATTTGTTGACCGGGAAAATTAGACTGTGCAGAGACCATTTTCAGCAGAGACCCTTGGAGAAAAGCTCCATTACAGCACATTTATATTAACAAGTAAATTTCAGACAGTTCTAAGATAAACAGCAGCTATGTTTCTTAGAAAAAAAACATAGCTACAAGACAGGTGTATACAGTAAGGCATTTACATAAGTATGTACAAGTCTGTACATTTCTGGTAGCTTTATATTCTAGCAGGAATTAAATGGATTTAAACTGTAGAATGGAAAACATGAATTTTAGTGTGCGGTTCCATGTATTCATATTTGAAGGATAACAGAGATCTAAATATCAGTTTAAGTAACAGATCCCCTCCCAAAAAAAGCAGCTTAGTGGTTACGTCTTCTGTAAAACAATGCTTAATACAGGTAACCCCACACTGTGCCTTTTGAGCCAAGTTGGTCAGAATGTCAGAAAGTATTTGTCAGTTATATATATGAATAACTCCAAATATATGTTTAGTTTTTGAAATTATACTTAAAATACTACTTGCTTATCTTCAAGTTAGTAAATGTGTATCATTTTGTGCAGTAGAAACCCTGGGGTAACTGTGGGGAGCATAGACATTAATGCATGAGAAATGTGATGATTATTTGGCAGTCTTTAACATTTTAACCTGAAAAAAAGATGAACTTTAGCCGAAAAAATGAAGCTGAAATTATTTTGAAACCTACATGTTCATTCTTTTTTGATCACAAAAGAAAAAAGTAATACATTATAGAAGTTATGTAACAAGTTTAGGTTTTATTTCATTTATATCTAGAAACTAGAATTTTGACTTGAACATTTCAGGATTTTTATGTTTAGAGATAACTGTGGACCTTTGCTTTATAGATGGAACATATATTTGTATGATGATTTTTTTGCAAAAAAATAGTTTTCAATAAACAATTAGCATAATCAAAATATCAACATTAAACGATTTACAATGACATATAAATAAAAAAGAAAATGGGTACCAAGTTTACCTAGTTTCTTTAGAGTACATACCATTGTCAACAAATGATAAAATCAAATCCTTTAGTAATTTTCTGCAATGATGTTGACTTCCATTACACTAACGTATTTAGCATGGCATGAAGGAGCCAAATTTCTAACATTGTGCTGTTCAAATATAACATTAAGTTGAGTAATGAAATGGTGAAATAATGTACTGAGGGTTTGTGAATAAACCTCCAGGAAGCCATTTAGTTTCTATAATGTGAGGATGGTGTGAAAGTAATTTTCTATTCTAAATATTCTGCAGAATGTGATGAAGTACTTGGAGCACTCCACAACTATGGTAATTAGTCTCACTAGGAACTCTTATCTCTCATTTAAGATTACTTATTAGGAGGGAGCAGCAACTGGTGAAGGCTCTGTGACTGAATACTTTTCTCTGAAAAAAAAAATAATAAAAAATAAAATTTGGAGATACTTGTTAGCTAATTTTATAAGATTTATAGCTTCAAGTTCTTCAAAAGCTGTAATTGTCCTATTAGAATGTCAGCTGCTTGTTTAAGAGGGAAGTAACTTCAACATGAGCCACTGAAGAAATGGTACTCAGGATTCTTGTGTTAATAAAGACATCCAGTCAATATTATCTAGCATATAGGATGTATTACTTAAAATGGACAAACTGGACACGAAAACAGAAAGTTTCAAAGAAGAGTCCATTAAGAAAATAGAAAATTTAAAAATTCTTATGAAACAGTAAAGTTTACAGATTGGCAGTATGGAAGAAGATTTAAATGATCATGAAGGAGAATGAATAACTGAAGGTGAGTCTCAGACTGAATTTCATTTAAAACAAAATAACTGGCTCATAAATAAAGTGATTTAGAAAATATACTGAGATAAAATAACATTAGAATTTATGGTATACCTGAAAAGTATGAGACAATGTAATAAACTTCTAAACAACCTGACTACAAAAACATTAAATCTACCGGAAGCTTTATTTTTTGAAAACTCAACCACATTCAATTATAGTTAAGTTTATGTCCAGTGTAAAGATCAAATGTTAAAAACAGCATGGTCCAGCCCATCTATTACAATAGGCGCACATGTATTAAGATTTGAAAATGATTATTCCAGTAAAGTAATGAGTAAAAAGAAATCCCATTTACCACTGACTAAGGAACTTAAAAAAGGACAACATTAAATCCACTTTGGTGTTTCCGTAGAAGATCAAGCTATTTCTTTCTGAAGGAACTAAAATATGTGACACAATGGAGGAGGCATCTGCTTTTGTTAACAAAAAATAAAATCCTTAATAATATTGATTAAATGACTTGGAAGAGTATATCCCTCAAAAGACAGAGTGAGCTGAATTCTGGAAAACTGCTTCTAAAATTAAAAAGCTTAAAAACAAGTGGCTTTATTCTCTGATTGTAGGTCTTTATTTTCTGAAATAACAGCTAAAGCATTTTCCGTGGTAAGGAATGTAAATTGTTAGTTTTATAAATTAACTATATTTACAGTGAAAGACGTAATGTATTTCATTTAACAAAACTTACAAATGTGTTTCTAAATGTTAAATAGTTTCTGTAAAAGAATGTCATTAAATTATAAGCAATGAATTGATAACTTTAAGACTATATAAATTAAGAATTTTATATTACTCGTTTAACTTTGCTTGATTTAAGTAATATGCTAATTAGGCATGTTAAAGTGCTGGTGATTTTTTTTTTTTTTTTTTTTTGTTCCTGTGTAACACATTCCTTTCAAAGGTTGTTTATGAAGTAATTACCTCTTTAAAAAAACTTGAGCTCAAAAGAATGTTCTGACTGTGTAAAAAATCATGTTTGCCTTTCTTCTTGCCTGCTCCTTCAGCTGTCTTGAAGAAAATCTAGGTAAAAGTTCATCACTGACATCTTTGAAAACAGGAAGGAACTTTCTTTTTCTATCTTTTGGTTTCAATTATTTATGTGAGAAACCTACTGAAAATAACATCTTTTTTAAATATTTATTTAAAAGTGAAGTAAAACAAAAGCTATAGCAATGTTTTATACTGAGCTGTTGCTGACATATAATTTCCTTATATTTTGCTGAATGTTAAAAGCTTATGTTGTAGGGTTATAAACTCTAACTGTATACATTAATGGAAATAAGTGAATTGAGAAGTTTGTTACAGATTAGAACGGTTTAAAAGAATTAAGAAGAATGAGAAACTTACAGAGGAAATTAGCAGCTCTGTCTGCTGTGAGTTGCCATTTTCACATGTAATCAAATTCTAATGCCAGGATGTGAAGCTTCGATAAGAAAGCAGTTCACAATGGCTAAAATACACATTAAAATTAAACAAGCAGGAGTTATTTTATATATTGTCATGATTGCTTATAATGCTAGAATTAAGAAGAAGAGCAAAAATCCTATGAATTTACAAATACATAAGAAATGAAATGTCTACTATGCAAGATTAATAAAAGAGCAGTATCAGTAAGTTAAGAAAGATATACTGTAATCTCTAACATGATGATTAAATTGCTCTTTGATGGGAGATTTTAGAAATACAAGTTATATAGAACAAGGTAGAGTATTAGTGGGTAAATAAGAATAAAAAAATAAATTTTAAACCTGCTTATAATAAATGGATAATTTGTACTAGTATTACTTAAATATGTATATAGTAAACTATTTGTTG
This sequence comes from Protopterus annectens, assembly GCF_019279795.1. NCBI lineage: Eukaryota > Metazoa > Chordata > Ceratodontiformes > Protopteridae > Protopterus > Protopterus annectens. The sequence goes on from NC_056737.1 coordinate 247,687,983, forward strand.
GCTTATTTAATATTTGTCATTAACAGAAGAGGATTATTAAACTTTTATGTAGTAATGGGGGAATAGTTTTCTCTTACTATTTTAAAGTTTTATATGATAAGTCACTGTAGCTTTTGGCTAGTTTTTGAAGAATTTTTAGGTATTGGTAGGCAGAGAGATTAGTATAGTAGTTGGTCTATTTGATAGGCAAACTAGGACTTTTGGTATCCATGGTAGGTTGTGCTTTATTAGTACTATTTTTGTACTACATTTGTAGACTTGTTTTTTTTTATTTACAAGTTTTAGTATTTTAGTTTGTAAAAAGAAATAATTAAAAAATGTAGAGTGTTAAGATAGTACTAGAGGAATGCATTAGAGTCTTATATACAATTAAATTAATATGGTTGCTAAATTTGTCATTTTATCTTTTAAAATAAATCTTTTTAAATACATAATTTGGACAGTTTAATCTATTATCTGCTAATCCAAATTCATTAAATAATGGCGGCAAAAGGAAATCAGGAATGAGATATCTAAAATGAAATAGAGGAGACATTGTATTCTTGCAAGAGACTTGCTTGATAGATGAAGGTATACAATTTTAACAAAAATAGTAGAAGAACTGCTGTACTTTGGAGAAAATTCTCTGCAATGTCTAAGTTCATGGAATCCATTAATGACCCAAAGGATTACATACATTTGTAATAATTAAATATAATGGCAAACACTATACACTAGCTATTTTTACTGGATCTTTGAAATAGGTGCAAGACTGGCTAAAGATCATTTAAACTTACTACAATGTCATTGGAAGAATAGTTTAATTTTAGCAGGGAATTTTAACTGTGTACATAGTATAGAAGATAAAAGTGAACAGAAGAAAGCTAAAACTCTGGCATCAGCTAAAGCACTAAACAGATAATAATAATTTAGTTGATTTAATTTTAAAAGGAGAACATAAGTCATTATGATTTATGCCCCTACTGATTTACTTAATAAAGTGAATTATTTTAAAAGTATTATTTGTCCTTTATCTGATCATAATACACTAAGTATTAATATATTGAAGAATATAAGGACATTTCAAATTATTTATAGAATCATAGAATGTATGACAAAATAATTTTAGAATTACCCTAAGGAACAAATCAAGAAATTGTTATCTTTGAATGATAATGGTCAGGTTAGTAAAGTCATATTATAGTACGTAAGATGCATATTAAAGATGGAAGTGGAAGATGGGCTAGTAATAAAATGAAAGAGTAGAATAAAGATTTATTAGAAATACAAGATGAAATACACAAAGCAAGGTCTGAACAGCAAACAAAAAAATTAGATAATACTGAAGTTATAAAAAAAGGCAAATATCAAACAGTTCTAACACATAAAGTGAAGATAGCTTTAGTAAAAATACAATTGCAGAGTTATGTGATGACTTCAAAAAATCTTCATAGATTAACTAATAGAAATAAGATGTTTAGCAAAAAGGCACAAATCAATAATATCCAAAATACTCACACTAAGATTACTTCAGGCATAGAACGCATGCTTAAGATTTAAAAAAGCCCATGAAGAACCTAATAAAGGTAAAAAAAATCCAGATGATTACAAAATTGACAAATAATGAATGAAATGTGTTGCTAATAAAGGTAATGGCCAACAAATATCTCTGTTGAATAAGCCTATTACTGTAATAGAAGTTAAAGAACCTTTAAAAAAGGAAAAATGGGTTAGATGGTTTAATTTGAAATTATATAGTCTGCTTCCATTAAATATTTCAGAATTACTCAGGAAAATTCAGAGTGACAAAATCATTCTTCCATTATAGAAATTTTCTGTAATCTTACCTATACTTAAATAAGGAAAGGATTATATGTTAGTTACCTCATATAGACTGATTTCATTGCTACATGTAGACTATAAAATATTTACTTCAATCTTTGCTAAAAGATTTAGAGCTATAGGAGATAAACTAATAAAGATCAAACAGGATTTATAGTCAATAAATAAATGTATGATAATATAAAAAGGGTAGTAACAGTGTTAGATTTAGCAAAAGGAATGAACAAGAAATTGGCCCTAATTAGCTTAGCTATCAAGAGAGCTTCTGCTCTGTAGATTGGAGCTACTTGATTAAAACTTTAGAAGCATTTAGTTTCCAGAACAAGTTATTGTAATATTTAAAAAAAAATGTATAGAGACAGTGGATCCTTACTTCTCCAATATTGTCATGGGGTGGGGAGAGACAGAATATTTCTATAATATTAATTTCTTTAAAATACATGTAATTAATTATTATAGATTTGTAGATGATTTACTTTTTATTACTGATGCTAAATTAGATGTTGTTACTGCCTTTGTTTCAAATATTAATGATATTATCAAGTTTTTAGACTTTAACATAGTTGTTTATGCACTGATATACATTTTTGGGGTGTTGCCATACAATGGAACAAAAGTAATAAGACTTTTTCTAGTCGTATTTATAAGAAGGAATGTTTTGTTAACAAGACAACATCCCAGGCTGCTTTCTACATGAATTACAGAATGAACTGGCACCCCACCTAAGTACCATGTTCAGTCGTAGCCTCACCTCAGGCTTTGTGCCTGCTGAATGGTGCACAGCAACGGTTATGCCACTCCACAAGGGGAGAGCCACCACGGACCCCGGGAACTACTTCCCCATTAGCCTGACGAGCCTGGTCTGCAAGGCCATGGAACATATCATCATGGAACTTATAAACAAATACATTGGTAATCTCCAAACTCTGGACCCCACCGAGTTCGGGTTTATAAAAGGCAGATCATGTCTCCTAAACCTGATAGACTTCTTTGAAGCAGTCACCAAAGCCATAGACAAGGGTAAGGTGGTTCATACAGCCTATCTAGATCTTGCCAAGGCTTTCAACACCATCCCCCACTCTGGACTTATAGATAAACTCACTAAACTAGGTATAAATGCCTATGTCACAAGATGGGTTGCCAACTGGCTCACTGACAGAACCCACACTGTGAAAGTAGCAGACTCCAAATCTGACTTCAGACCAGTGACAAGTGGAGTACCACAGGGTTCAGACCTGGGTCCTCTCTTGTTTGGTATCTACTTCTCTGAAGTACAGGCTAACACAGAAGGTCTTTGGCTAATGAAGTTCACAGATGACTGCAAACTAGGAGCCATAATCGAATCTCCTAAAGATGTGGACATCCTACAAAAGGGCTTCACTGAAACAGATGCCTGGTGTCAAAGCCATGGCCTCAAGTTCAATGCCAAAAAGTGCATTGTCATCCTCTTTGGTAAAAACTCTGTACCCATGAACTACAACATAGGCAGTAGTATACTTAACACCGAAAGTGTGGTAAGAGACCTTGGGACACAGGTGGACAGTAGTCTCTCCTTTGATAATCACATCACTACAGTAGTCAGAAAATCCTTCTACGTGGCACACCTCATCACAAAGGGTTTCTCATCCAGAAAAAAAGAGATCATTGTTCCCCTCTACTCATCACTCATTAGACCCATTATAGAGTACAATGCCCCTTTTGGTATGTACCTCATAAGACATCTACAACAACTGGAAAGGCCACAGAAATACCTCACAAAGAGGATTACCAGCCTCAAACAGATGCCCTACGCAGATAGTCACAAAAACTCCAGCTTTACTCCGTCGCATGTCGCCTACTCAGAGGTGATCTCTGCCTAACATACAAAGCTATGTCAAACCCTGAGCTGTTGGACATGCTCCACTTAAAGAAATCCCAATCCCTCCAAGCTACACGCTGTAGGGACCTAAACCTTGTCACCACAATAAACAGAACATGCCAGAGGGATTGATTCCTGTCCCAGAGACTTCCCATACTCTGGAATAAACTACCTGTTTATATCAAACAAAGCTCCTCATTAACACTCTTCAAGAAAAATCTTGATGCTTGGATGGGAAATAGGAAATCCACCCCTGGGATCGCATCTGTGGCTCTGCTCGACAGTGGCACAGGAAAATAATTTTCTTGGATGACAAAGGCCAGGGTACCTTTTTGGCTAGGCTTGTGTAGGCCCCAGGGCCGATAGCCTAGTACCTACCTATGAACATATGAACCTATGAACTCTTTGAACTTTTCTAATGCACACACAACCATTCATGAAGAAAAATATACCTAGGGGCAGATGATCAGGGCCTCAAGGCTGACTACTACTCAAGAGGTTTTTTTTTATGCAATTTATGAAATAATAGTATTTCTAATAGACAGGGGTTATAGTTATAATGTTCTTAAGGCTGCTGTGGATGAAATTGTGGAAAAAAAGGAATGACAAGTTTCAACCTATATTGTCTGTTGGCATGCCTAATGAGAACAGGGGTGCTAGTTCCAGTTTCTAATATTACGACAGATAAAGGTTATACTAATATTTTTTGTTTGTGCATGACTGAAGATGATTCAAGTATTAGATCTATTCTTATTCAGAAGTGGAACATTTTAAGGGTGATTGCAATATTATAACAGTAGGTAATGAACCTAGGTTTGTAGTTAAGAAGGTTTAGTCTGTAAAACAGTATTTAGAAACAGACAACACTATAGTCATGACTGCTAAGCCTGACAAAAGTCCTGGCATGTATAAATGTGTTTTTTGTAATATGTGCTCCTTTATTTTGAAGGTTTTTCATTATTTTTGTCTCATAGTAATAGCATATTATAAGTAACAGTTATTTTAACTGTGATTCCTCTGGTATAACTTATACTGCAATCTGCTCTAGCTGCCAGTCCCCTCCATTAGCATTTTGTCTTTATACCTGCTGGGCTTGCAGTTGCCCACCCCTACTCTAAATTTGATCTTGGACACTCTAGTGTCATTAGCACATTCTACCTAATACAGAGAGAGCATCTGAGAAGGCCAACCCACTTAATTTCTTTCCTTCTGTTCCTCCTTTCTCCCTTTCTAAAAAAAAAAAATTGTCTGAATATCATTGTGTTCTGATTGTGCTTCTCAAGCATTTTGGAAATATAGTGTATATTTTAGTGCATTTATTAAAACTGCATTTTGCCTTAATATTGTTACAACTCAAGTGCTCAAGGTTGCACTGCAACTGAATTGTTTTAGTGTGCTTTATCTGCTTTTCTGTATATATAGACTTTTCTGTATATGTAGACTAGCTACTTATTCTACTGTATTACTGCCTCTTAAATAATTTTTCAGTTGTGCACTTGCCTTGCTTCATTTAAAAAGTTTTAAATTGCTAATTTTGTAGAGTTCTAATTGTATTTACTATTTAGGGCTACACACTCAAGTGTGTTAGCCTTTTCTGTGTTTATTTAGTGTATTATTGCATTGTTTAGCCTGTTTTAACAACAACAAAAAAATACTATCTTGTTTGCTCATTTCCTGCCTTTCCTAGCTAGTATAGTCCAGATCCTAGGATTTGCTGGTTTCAGGACTTTATTTTCTGTATTCAGAGCTATCCAGACCTTGCTGTGGTAGAGGGACGTCCTACTGCTTACCAGTTGTACTGCCTGTCTAACACTAGAGGAGTGGTTTCCTGCTCTGAAACTGAAATTTTAGCGATTTTGTGCTGATTTCTATCCCTTTCAACTTTCTGGCTTAAAAACACACGTGTTTGGACATTTTTCACATCTTCCAGAACCGCGGGGCTACAGTTAAACTATTCCATGTGCCAGAAATTCTGCTCTTCAAATGTTCCCTTAGAACTAGCTGGTTTTTCAGTAGTAGCACAAAAATCTGAACCCCTGTGACTAGCACTTGCTCTAGAACCTGCTGGAAAGCATTAGGAAGCCTTAAACTGATACAAGCACTCAACTCTCCTTGTTAATAAGTAGAAATTAATCATAGGCACTAAACAGCCTAGAATTGCAAAGTATCTTGGAAAGGTAAGGGAAAACAGCTCTTGTACTTTACAAAAAAGCACCTAAACAGGCATGTCCAAGGGTCAGCTTATGGTGATTTGTCCTGTCCACCTGGTGAATCTGGGCATACTGGGGCAATGCTGCACCTGCCTCATGTACACAGACAACCCTCTCCTCCTACCACCCAACACTACAACCTACGAGAGATGCACTTACATAGCCAAACTGGAAGCAAAGCTCTCTCCGGCCAAGATTGTGCTAGACAGTCAAAAGGAGAAGGTTAACATCTTCACTACACCTCAAGGAACACATAGCCCTTCAAAACCCACACCATCAACACCCACACAGCAACACTAAACCCAGATATGCGGAGGTCCTTAACATTAACCTGACCAAGCAACAAGGACCTCCGAAGCTGAAACACAAACAAACACCATTCACAACCAAAATGACACATAGCTCACAACATCAGTGTGCCACCCAACAACAGCCCCTAAGGCAAGACAATGTACCCAACACTTCAGTCATTGGTGACTCTATAGTCAGGCACACTGATGTCCCACTCACCAGGCTGAACAAGGAGAAAATTACAGTCAGCTGCCTGTCGGGTGCCAGGATCCACCACATAACGCATGCACTCAAGTCACTCCACAAGTACAAATACGACTCTGTCATTGTCCATTTTGGAGTGAATGACTTGACACGTACCTCCCTGGACTACATGAAAAGAGACATGGAAGAGCTCTCAGATCATGTGGCCCAAGCAGTATGACCCTAGCCCTGAGTAGCATCCCACCTCCGCCCAGAATGATACCACAGTATAAGAACAAAATGATGGACTTCAACAACTGGCTAAGCTTCTGGTGTCATTCAAAGGGGATCCAGTATCTGTCTGCCTGGGATGACATGATCGACAAACCATGATGCTTTGTCAGAGATGATCTGCAGCTGTCACCCCTGGGATTCAGGTTACTTGCTAAAGCTCTTGCCAACCCTATAGTGACTTTTTTAGGCAAGGGTCAAAGGAAAATACAACCACTGTAACAGATACAAGCATGCAAAATCTGAAGGTAATGCTACTCAATGCTAGAAGTCTAAACCTCAAAATGCACTCTCTCAAGGCACTCCTAAAAATGGAGAACATCAATATCTGTGCAATAACTGAGACCTGGTTCAAGGCTCCAGAGAGCACCCCTGCAATACAAGGCTACAACTCTTACAACACTTTTTGGCCACCAAACCAAGACCAAAACACTAAAGGTGGAGGAGTGTCCATATTCACTGAGGATATTCACACCTCCCAGGCTAGTTGCCCATCACAATGCATCTGAAATTCTCCAGGTGTAACTAACACTAGGTAAGACTGCAATCCAAATTGTAGCTTAATACAGATCCCCCACCATGCCCCAAGATTCTCACTACACTTTTCTAAACATACTGGAAAATATTAAGATACAACCAAACACCCTAATACTGGGTGATTTCAACTACCCTGCCATTAACTGGGAAAACTACGCGGGTACCAACACCTTTTCTCAACGGTTCTTGGAATTCATAAATTCCAATGCCCTGGATCAACTAATCCATTGTCCCACTAGGGGCTTCAATATCCCAGACCTGGTCATTACCAACATGGGACATAGATGCTCCACACCAGTGGTCACCGCCTCATTGGTCAGGTCTGACCATAAGCAAATCACCCTTGACATCCACATCCTACCCCCACCCCCACAGTAAGGAAACCTCCATAAAAAAACTTCTCCAAAGCCAACTTCATGCTACTCAAGTCTGAAGTGCCAAACTTCATGACACCCATGCAGACGGGAGCTGAAAGTTCGCCTGCTGAATCCTACACTAAGGCACTGTACGAGCACATCCACTCATGCATGAATTGTGCCATCCCAAATAGACCCATGATGCTCTGCTCCAAAAAAGAAAGCTAATCTGGTGGTCCCCTGCCATACAAAAACTATACAACAGAAGAAAGAAATTGTTGCAAAAAAGGGGAAAATCCCAGGATGGAAAAAACTCCCTTACCAGCCTCAGTAAGAAGCTGAGGTCCCTCATAAAATCCTCCAAAGCTAGTTACAAAAATAAAATTGCCAAAGATTTCAAAGACAACAAGGCATTCTATAGTTATGTCAAGAATATAAATGGCAATGCTCAGATATGCTCTGAGCTACAACAGAATGGCATTAAATAAACTGATCCCAAGGATATTGCCAATATACTGGCAGATTGATTTAGTGCCAACCTCACCCCCCCTCTCACCCCCAAAGGGTCCATCTCAATACCAAAATATTGCCAAATTCTGGTAATCACGGCCACACAGGTAGAAATCGCACTCTCCAAAGCTAAGAATAAAGCATCCATGGGACCAGATGACATTCCAGGCTGTGTACTACATGAACTAAAAAATAACCTGGCACCTCACCTAAGCGTTATGTTTAATCATAGCCTCACCTCAGGCTTCATGCCCACTGAGTGATGTAGAGCTACAGTTATCCCACTCCACAAGGGGGATCCACCTTGGATCCCGGGAACTACCGTCCCATCAGTCTGACGAGCCTGAACAGCAAGGGCATGGAACGCATTATCATGGAACTTATAAACAAAGACATTGGCGACCTCCAAATACTGGACCCCACCCAGTTTGGGTTCGTGAAGGGCTGATCCTTTCTCCTGAACCTGGTTGACTTCTTCAAATCAGTCTCCAGAGCTGTGGACAAGGGTAAGGCGGTCCACACAGCCTATCTGGACCTCACCAAAGTCTTTGACACCATCCCCCACTCTGGAATCATAGATAAACTTACTAAGCTGGGCATAAATCCCTACGTCACTTGATGGGTTGCCAACTGGCTTAATGACAGAACCCAGACTGTAAAAGTAGCCAACTCCAAATCCAACTCCAGACAAGTGACAAGTGGAGTACCTCAGGGTTCAGTCCTGAAGTACAGGCCAACACTAAGGAACTCTGGCTGACAAAGTTTGCAGATGACTGCAAACTGGGAGCCATTATTGAATTCCAAATTATGTGGATATTCTACAAAAGGGCCTTACAGAAACAGATGCTTGGTGCCAGAGCCATGGGCTCAAGCTTAATGCCAAGAAATGTATAGTTATCCCCTTTGGGAAAAAACATGTACCCATGAATTACCACATAGGTTGCAGTACACTAAACACGGAAAGTGTGATGAGAGACTTAGGGACACAGGTGGACAGTGGTCTCACCTTCGATAACCACATCACCACAACAGTCAGGAAATCCTTCTATGTGGCACACCTCATCACTAAGGGATTTTCATCCAGAAAAAGGAGGTCATTGTCCCACTGTACTCATCCCTCATTAGACCCATTATAGAGTATAACGCCCCATTTGATATGTAACTTACAAGACATCTGCAACAGCTGGAAAGGCCACAGAAATACCTCCCTAAAAGTATCACAGGCCTAAAACAGATGCCCTATGCTGACCATCTAAAAAAACTCCAGCTATACTCTGTGGCATGTCGTCTACTCAGTGGTGATCTCTGCTTAACATTCAAGGCTATGTCAAACCCTGAGCTGTTGGACATGTTCCACTTAAAGAAATCCCAATCCCTCAGAGCCACACACTCTAGGGATCTAAACCTTGTCATCACAATGAACCAAGCATGCTGGAGGGATAGGTTCCTGACCCAGAGACTCCCTATACTCTGGAATAGACTGCCCATACATGTCAAGCAGAGCACCTCCTTGGGCCTATTCAAAAGGAACCTTGACGATTGGATGGGAGATATGAAATTCACCATGGGGATCACGTCAGTCACCCTGCTAGACAGGATTCCAGGGAAGTAAATATCGTGGGAAGAAACATCCACTGAATTGTTATGACTAGACTTGTATAGGCCCTAGGGTCGATAGCCTAGTACCAACCTATTTACCTATGAACCTATGTACAGGAAAATTAAAAGTGAGAATAAGAGAACACTTGTATAGTATTAAACGCTGTGAAATTAACAATGCTTTTTGTAAACATTCTACTGTATGTGTAGATTTCAAACAGTTTAATTTTTGTGTTAGACTCAGTCCCTAGAAATGTAAGGGGAGGTGATTATAAATAATGCTTTTGAGGAGAGAAACATTTTTGGCAGCTTAGGTTACAAGCAGATTAGCATCCTGGAATCAAGGATAGCATTTGTATTAAGTACTTTTTATAAGTATATGTGTCCTATTGTGTAATGTTGCTTTGAAAATTACTTCGCTAAACTTTTTAGGTTTTAATTGTTTGATTGTTCAATTAATTATTTAACTGAGTATGTAGAAGAATACATAAGGTTGTTTGACATTTTGTCATTTTATTCTGATGAAGTTTTTGGAGGACAGCCTTAAATAAATACATTTCTCAAGGATTCACTCTAAACAGAGGCACAAAGCAAGGATGTCCCTTGCCCCCTCAAGTATTTGCATTAGTTATAAAACCCTTAAATAACAGTATAAGAAGCAATGAAAAAAATGATGGATTCTCAATTAATACGAATTAGTTGCTATTTAAATAACAAGAGTCTTAATGTGTTAACTGTATGGATTGCATTGATGAGTCAATGTATTCCTAGCATTGTATAACAGTAAGTGATGTTGAAATTCTTCCTTTCTTTTTATATATTGTAAATATGTTAAACCAATAACAATTTTGATAAAACTAGATTATCAGGTTTCTTTATATCTAAAAAAACTGTAGAATGTTGCAGGATTTTTCAAAATCTTTCACATGCAGCATGTCAAAATCATTCTGCATTCTAACCCTTTTGTTTTCAGGAGGGTTCATAATCAGATAATCAGGCCATGGACAATGTTATCTTTCAAATTACATACTTTACATATTTTGGGGAAAATCATACATGATAAGACTTCCACAAGTTACATTTTTAAAAGTAGGCCTTGATTTAGTTCTAAGTATTTTGTAAATATTTTGTAAATATTACCATACATTATGATGCTTTGTTGATCTGACTGGAGTTTTCCTTTAAAATTCCCTGTACATGAGAATTTTGATGCCATTTTGAATGAGGAATGAACTTCACCAAACCTCTTGAATATACTAACTTACAAATCTATGCTATTGCTTTGCATGAGTGTTGTAAAAAATTAAAAAAACAGATCTCATATGACACTTCAGTTTTCGAAAAGAAAATTGACACCTCTCAGGTAAAATGGAGCCCAGTTCATCATTGGATGTAAGAATATCCCAATGTTTATGAATTACATTTTTCAATAAACCCACATTCCTGCCATATGTTGTTACCATTCATATAGTATCTGACCCCTGTCTATGCTCTTTTAGTCTGTATTGCAACAGTTCAGATCTCTGTTGGTTAGTAGCCCAATTGCTAGCTCCAAAAACATCACTTCCTCTATATCCCTGTCAAAAAAATCTGCTAGTAAAATCCTGTTTTAAGGTATGAAAGTCTTCTTCAGAAGAATGAATTCTTCTGATCCTCAGAAATTGAGACTTTGGGATATTCCGGATAGTGTGCCTAGGATTTAGGCTAGACGCATACAACAGATTGTTATATTGTGGGTATTTTCTGTATACTGAGGTGTGTAAAGTGTGATCTGAAAGACGCAAAATCCTAACATCAAGGAAATTAATTTCCTCCCTACTGTACATTAAAGGGAATTCCATACCCCACTTGTTTTCATTAATATATTGCACAAATTCCATAAGATAGTCAATGTCTCCTTGTCAGACTAGCCAACAGTCATCCAGGAATCTTCTCCATATGTCAATTTACAGCAAAAAAATGTTATGGTCATCATCGTAGATGATCTGTTCTTCTATATAACCCATGAACAGATTAGCATAAATAGAGGCAAAAGATGCCCCCATAGCTGTACCTTGGGTTTGCCAATAACACTCACCCTTGAAAAAGAAGACATTTTTGGTTAAGACATGTTCCATCAAACACACAAGCAGTGTGTTGAATCTTGGAGTATAAAGTTCTACCCTGTTAAGCCAGTACTCCAAGGCTTTCAAGCCTGCCCAGTGAGGGATACTGGTATAAAATGACTTGACATCTAGAGTACACATCAACCAATTGGGCTCTAACTGGGAATCAGACACTATCTGTAGGAATTCAGTTGTATCTTTAATTCTAGCTCTAACATGTTGCAATAATGGCTGTAAATATTGGGTCAAGAACATAGATAGAGGTTCAGTAAGAGAACCCATTCCTGAAACAGTCGGTCTTCCAGGGGGCTTATTAAGATCTTTGTGAATTTTGGGCAGAAAGTATAGATATTGCTTACCAGGCTTCCTTACAGTAAGATGTTGTCTAACTCATTCACTGAGGATATTGTGTACATTGGAATATGCAGTAGTTATTTCACCATTGATTGTAACAGATTTTCTATAGTGTCTACCCTTGTGCTTGCATCCCTCCCTGTGTGTCCTACCCCTAAAGGGTGATCCTGAAGCTGCCCCTTCTTAGATTCTGGGGAATCACTGGCATAAACACTGTCAGTGTCAGTAGCTGAGGCTTTCTCTCCTGAGGTGCTAAAGCCATGACCTGTTTTTTTAAGAATAGAGCGAGGTCTTTTTCTGAGGGCATGTCACCCATATTGATTACCCTCTGTAAACCTAACGCTCTTCTGGGATTCAAAAGGCCTGCCCTTGTCATAGCCCTCCACATCCCTGTTAAATTTGCACAACTTTTCTTTTGTTTTGTTTTCAAATGATAAAAGCTCCCTAGAGAGTCTGCTCCAGTTGTCGGTCTATGGTGACTGGCCCTCAAGATCATTCACTTCCTCACACAATCATTTAACATCATTCATATTCTGTTCCACAATCCTTTCATAACAGGAAGTCAATATGTTAACAAAGGCCATAGATGCCTTTTGGTGTGCCATATTCCACTCCCTGATCAAAATATTATCAGGTTTACCCACCAAAGGCTGTATTTTAACCCTCAGCCCCCCCTATGTGTAATATTTTTGTTCTGGTAGGCCTTGAACAGTTTTAGATGCCAAATATTTGTGAGTAAAGTCTTCTCCTTTTTGCCTAATTTGCTGAAGAGCAAGTTACAGCCATCAACTGGATCAACCTGGCCTATTTCAGTTGTGCCCTCACTTTTAGAACTCAGACCGAACACTCTAATGTCATCCCGGTCAGCACAAAGGCCCAACAGTATGCTGCTTAAATCCATGACAATAAGCCTTTAACTTGCACAACAATGAACATAAAGGCTACTCAAAAAAACAGATGGTGTAAATAAAAGCACAACAAGGGAAGGAGACTGAAGAACCATCCACACACCAACAACCCAGCAAAGGTCCAGGGATTCACTTCAAAATTCACTTAAAAATATCATAAACTATATGTTGCTCAAAAAAAAATCCAACAGTGGTGACTGAACAGACAAGGAGCAAAAGGCCCAATAAAGCCCTACATTTTTTTAGAGCAATAGTTTCAGGGAGTATGGGTACTTCATCCATATAATTGACACTGCATAAACATACCTAGTATAACATTATCCCAAATTATCCAAAACAAAAATGTAAACATACCCATAGGTACAGTAATAATGCCAGATGATATGGCTACACTTCAATTTTGTTAAATTCTAATTAGGGAATATTCACATATAATCCAACATTCAAAAGGCAGTTATACATTTACAAACTTCACACAGTGAGATAGTTTGCTTTTTTGTGGACAACCTAGCTGAATGTGTGTCCAAATCACATATAAAGTATATATAATATGTAACCATATATCATAGCGTATATATTCTTCACTGTATAAAACTTTGTGCATTAACAAGAGCAATAACCCCTTTATAAATTGTCCATTTACAAGAAATCCAAATCCCTGGCACACTGTACAATTAAGCACTACTATTTCCGAATATGGCAATTAGTTAAATCATGCACTAGGTATATATAAATAGGAATCAAGAGCAATAATTCTATTCCCACAGGTCTACTCCCAACTATATTTTTTATTATTTCCCAATGTATCAATCAAAGTTAGTTAAGGTATCCACTGAATACATGCAACTTATAACATTCGCTCTATAATTTCCTAAAATGCTTGTCATTAAGAGGTGTAACAGTTTACTACAACAATCCAATGTTTCATATATCCCTTCAAGTAGAAACAGGAACATACCCTGAATACTCTCAACCAATAAACCATTTAAGGGGCAGTTTCTGCATCTTACAGAATTCTAACAGTGAAAAATCTTTCCTTTTTTAGGGAAAACCTGACTAAATAGATATCCAAGTCAAATAGACAAAAATATAGTCAACGTTGCCCAGTATCTATAAATCCTAACTAATACATTCTTCACAGTATAGTACTTAGTTCTTTAACCAGAGCAGTGGCTCCTTTACAAAATGTCTAAATCAATGGCAAATGGTATAATGGTTTACAAAAAACATCCAACAATTACATACATCCCTTCTAATAATCACAATAATTCAATCCAACAGTTTCATACATACTTTATAATACTCACAGTAATATGCCCTGAAAAGAGATACCATACAAAATAACATTTCAAAGTTCCATTCATGGGTCTATAACAATGTTAGTGTCCCAAAATGTGTATATTCTTCATTGCTGTCAACCCTTGTTGAAACATTCAAAAAACACCACCTATAATGGAACTGTATCCCAAAAGAGCATTGATCATGTGGATTGAACTGGGCGGCGTATGTAGAAACGATAGTCAGTCAAAAAGCAGATGACCAAAAACATTGTAAAAAGTTAGAAAAAGCACAAACATATGTTGTTTAAGAGTTATATTGCACCCTTTCAACCAAAAAGCTCATCTGATGAATGATGACCACCATAAACTGTTGATTTACAATCCTACTTGTGCACAGACATTTAAAATGGCCGCAATGTGTCTCTCTACCCCAACATGAATCCTTCCAACATAAAAATAACAGTCCAAAAGTCAGAAAGTCAGATAAAGCACATACATGAATCATTTGAATGTTATACTGCACCCTTCCAACCATAAAGCGAATCCGCTAATTAACAGCCACTATACACTGCAAATTTTCAACCCAACTTCTTTTCAAATATTTGGAAATGGCCGCAATGTGACACTCAGCCCCAGCAAACATTTCTAAAATGCTTGTCATTAAATAATATACTGGTTTACAAAAAACATCCAACAGTTACATACATCCCCTCTAGTAATCACAATAATTCAATCCAACAGTTTCATAAATAGTATTCACAATAATATGTCCTGAAAAGAGATACCATACAAAATGACATTTCAAACTTCCATTCATGTGTCCATAACAATGTTACTGTCCCAAACTGTGTGTATTCTTTATTATGTGTCGTTCCCTTGTTGAAATATTCAAAAAACACCTCCTATAATGGAACTGTATCCCAGAAGAGCATTGAACATGTGGATTGGACTGGGCGGCGTATGTAGAAACGATAGTCAGACAAAAAGCAGATGACCAAAAAAGTTGTGAAAAGTTGGAAAAAGCACATACATAAATTTTTAGTAGTTATATTGCACCCTTTTGACCAAAAAGCACATCTGCTGAATGACGACCACCATAAACTGTTGATTTACAGTCCTACTTAAGCACGAACACTTAAGATGGCCGCAGTGTGTCTATCTACCCCAACATAAATCCTTCCAACTTCAAAATAACAGTCCAAAAGTCAGAAAGTCAGATAAAGCACATACATGAATCGTTTGGATGTTATATTACAACCTTCCAACCATGATGCGAATCCGCTAAATAACAGCCACTGTATACGGCTTATTTTCAACCCAACTTCTTTACTTACATTTTGAAATGGCCACAGTGTAACACTCAACCCCAACAAACATCCTTATGACTCCCAAGCAGCAATCCAGAGGTACAGATCCAGTCCACAGGAAAATCAGCACCAAAGTATAAATAATCCAAAATGAATAGAATCACTGCTAAACTAAATGAAGGGGAAGTAACAAGGCCTGCTCTGCACTCCAGGAGAAGTCAGCCTCACTGACACTGGTCTAAACATCCTAAACGCCAACAGCCAGCTCAAACAAGTAATCAGTCCCACAAGTAAGCTAGCAAGTACGGCTGGTGCGATCGGCCAAACAAACTTAGTAGATAATAAAGAAAGCCAGCACCATAAGGACCAAAATAGTATTTTAATAATATCACATTCCAGACCGGTTTCGGCAAGTAGCCTTCATTAGTGATATCCATAAACATATTGAATTATTTAAATACACACAATGTCCCATCATTTCCTATGACATCACTTCCACCATAATTAGTGCAAAATACCTTTGAAGATGCAAAAAGAAAAATAAATGAATACATCACATTTTGTCATTCAAACCAGGTGAGAATAACCCCCAATTTAATAATTCATTTCCTTTCTTTTTGATTCAAAATAGAGTGCCATCCTGTTTTAAAGGCGATATTGCCCATGATCTTATCAATTACTGCAAAAGTATACCTATCCCTTATACAGACATTCTCAACTACACACTACAGCTAGATATACTTTTTAAATGGACAATTTATAAAGGGATTATTGCTCTTGTTAATGTACAAAGTTTTATATAGTGAAGAATATATATATATATATATATATATATATATATATATATATATATATATATGTATATATCGTTACATATTATATATACTTTATATGTGATCTGGACACACATTCAGCTAGGTTGTCCACAAAAAAGCAAAATATCTCACTGTGTGAAGTTTGTAAATATATAACTGCCTTTTGAATTTTCGATTATATGTGAATATTCCCTAATTGGGATTTAACAAAACTGGAGTGTAGCCATATCATCTGGCATTATTAGTGTACCTATAGGTATGTTTACATTTTTTTTTGGATAATTTGGAATAATGTTATACTAGGTATGTTTATGCAGTGTCAGTTATATGGATGAAGTACACATACTCCCTGAAACTATTGCTCTAAAAATTTAGGGCTTTATTGGGCCTTTTGCTCCTTGTCTGTTCAGTCACCACTGTTGGCTGTTTTTTTGAGCAACATATAGTTTAAGATATTTTGAAGTGAATCCCTGGACCTTTGCTGGGTTGTTGGTGTGTGGCTGGTTCCTCAGTCTCCTTCCCTTGTTGTGCTTTTATTCGCACCATCTGTGTTCTGAGTAACCTTTCTGTTCATTGTTGTGCAAGTTAGGGGCTTATTGTCATGGATTTGAACAACATACTGTTGAGCCTTTGTGCTGACCATGATGACATTAGAGTGTTCGGTCTGAGTTCTAAAAGTGATGGCACAATTGAAATAGGCCAGGTTGATCCAACTGATGGCTATAACTTACTCTTCAGCAAATTAGGCAAAAATATGAAGACTTTACGCACAAATATTTGGCATCTAAAACTGTTCAAGGCCTACCAGAACAGAAATATTACACCGAGGGGGCTGACGGTTAAAATTCAGCCTTTGGTGGGTAAACCTGATGATATTTTGATCAGAAAGTGGAATAGGGCACAACAAAAGGCATCTATGGCCTTTGTTAACATATTGACTTCCTATTATGAAAGGATTGTGGAACAGAATATGAATGATGTTAAACGATTGGGTGAAGAAGTGAAGAATCTTGAGGGACAGTCACCATAGACCGACAACTTGAGCAGACTCTCTAGGGAGCTTTTATCATTTGAAAACCAAACAAAAGAAAAGAAGTTGCGCAAATTTAACAGGGATGTGGAGGACTATGACAAGGGCAGGCCTTTTGAATCCCAGAAGAGCATTAGGTTTACAGAGGGTAATCAATATGGGTGACATACCCACAGAAAAATACCTCGCTCTATTCTTAAAAAAAACAGGTCATGGTTTTAGCACTTCAGGAGAGAAATCCTCGGCTACTGACACTGACAGCATTTATGTCAGTGATTCCCCAGAATCTAAGAAGTGGCGGGTTCAGGATCACCCTTTAGGGGTAGGACACACAGGGGGACGCAAGCACAAGGGTCGACACTATAGAAAATCTGTTACAATCAATGGTGAAAAAACTACTGAGTATTCCAATGTACACAATATCTCAAAGCATACATTGTCTTCTGATGAGACTCAACTTCTCAATAAAGGGCTGAACTACATTCCTGGCTTTTTCATTGATGAAAATTATTTGGTTAATGACATTACAGCTTTTTGTAGAAAATTGAATTTGAAATTATTTTTTGGTACACAGGATGCACCTCAAAGATGTATTGAATTCCATTTTCACAAATCCAGTTTTGCTCCACCTATGAATAAACATGTGTCCATCTTTCAACAAGCAGTTCTGAAGGATATGCATTTTAAGTTGTGTCCTTTTCGGGTATTGAGACATAATTTGTCAAAAGGGGAGCAACATGCACTTAAAGAACTTCAGGGAAACACTGACATCACCATACTACCGGCTGATAAGGGTGGGGCAACAGTAGTCATGGATTCCAGTTATTAATGGGCTGAGCGAAATAGGCACCTCACTAACACTCAGCACTATATGAACATGCCTATTGACCCCACCCCGAATTTTAAGAAAGTAATTGATGAATTTTTGGAAAAAGAGGTGGATGAAGGTATCATCATTGAATGAGTTAGACAACATCTTACTGTAAGGGAGCCTGTTAAGCGATACCTCTACCTTCTGCCCAAAATTCACAAAGAACTTAATAAGCCTCCTGGAAGACCAATTTTGTCAGGAATAGGTTCTCTTACTGAGCTTCTGTCTATGTTCTTGACTCAGTATTTACAGCCATTATTGCAACATATTAGAGCTAGAATTAAAGATACAACTGAATTCCTACAGATAGTGTCTGATTCCCAGTTAGAGCCCAGTTGGTTGATGTGTACTCTAGATGTCAAGTCACTTTATACCAGTATTCCTCATTGGGCAGGCTTGCAAGTCTTGGAGTACTGGCTTAACAGGATAGAACTTTATACTCCAGGATTTGACATACTGCTTGTGTGTTTGACGGAAGACATCTTAACCAAAAATGTCTTCTATTTCAAGGGTGAGTATTATTGGCAAACCCAAGGTACAGCTATGGGGGCATCTTTTGCCCCTATTTATGCTGATCTGTTCATGGGTTATATAGAAGAACAGATAATCCACAGTGATGACCATAATATTTTTTTGCCAGAAATTGACATATGGAGATGATTCCTGGACAACTGTTGGCTAGTCTGGCGAGGAGACATTGACTATCTTATGGAATTTGTGCAATATATTAATGAAAACAAGTGGGGTATAGAATTCACTTTAACGTACAGTAGTGAGGAAATTAATTTCCTTGATGTTAGGATTTTGCGTCTTTCAGATCACACTTTACGCACCTCAGTATACAGAAAATATCCACAATATAACAATCTGTTGTATGTGTCTAGCCTACATCCTAGGCGCACTATCCGGAATTTCCCAAAGTCTCAATTTGTGAGGATCAGAAGAATTTGTTCTTCTGAAGAAGACTTTCATACCATCAAACAGGATCTTACTAGCAGATTTTTTTGATAGGGGATATAGAGGGAGTGATGTTATTGGAGCTAGCAATTGGGCTACTAACTAACAGAGATCTGAACTGTTGCAATACAGACCTAAAGATCATAGACAGGGGTCAGATACTATATGAATGGTAACAACATATGGTAGGAATGTGGGTTTATTGAGAAATGTAATTCATAAACATTGGAATATTCTTACATCCAATGATGAACTGGGCTCCATTTTACCTGAGAGGTGTCAATTTTCTTTTCAAAAAGGAAAAACCCTGGGTTCTCACTTTGCCCATTTCAAGAAGATCCATAGAGGGGATCAGGAAGGACAACAACTAACAATCACAGGAGATAGGCTTACGGGCTCGTATCCTTGTGGACATTGTGTATTCTGCAAACACATGCTTAAGACTAAACAATTTACAAGTAAAAACACAAGCCTATTTTTTGATATATATTTTTTTATATACGTTTTTTCGCTAATTGTGGGTCAGACCGCGTGGTTTATTTGGTCAGGTGCACTTGCTCTGCCTTTTATGTGGGGCAGATGTCATGATCTTTGCACTGTCGCATGTCTGAACACCTAAGTGACATACAAAACCAAAGAATCACAGATCCCTTATACAGACATTCTCAAGTACACACTACAGCTAGGTATACTTTTGCAGTAATTGACAAGGTCATGGGCAACAGAGCCTTTAAAACAGGATGGCACTCTATTTTGAATCAAAAAGAAAGGAAATGGATTATTAAATTGGGGTTATCATAACCCGGTTTGATTGACAAAATGTGATGTATTCATTTAGTTTTCTTTTTGCATCTTCAAAGGTATTTTGCACTAATTATGGTGGAAGTGATGTCATAGGAAATGATGGGACATTGTGTGTATTTAAATCATTCAATATGTTTATGGATATCACTGATGAAGGCTACTTGCCGAAACCAGTCTGAAATGTGATATTATTAAAATACTATTTTGGTCCTTATGGTGCTGGCTTTCTTTATTGAGTAAGCAGGCAAAGAGCTAGCAAGTACAGTAGATGCACAGGCCAGAGAAACTTGTATGAAGACAAAACAGCCAGCACCAGGAAAAATGAAGCAGAAGGTGTTTATTATAACCAGACTGGTTTCAGCATATAGCTTTCCTCAGTGGTTTAACATGGTTGGCAACACAAAAACTGCATTTATATATAGTCCAGTAAAGCAATAATGACATCATTTCCTGTCAAGAAAACATGATTAAGGAATGGTGCAAAACCATTATATACAATAATAATGTGAAAAATAAAAGAGTGTGCATAAAAAGCAAACAAAATGTAATGAAAATATATTGCAATATTCCACTCAAAAAGTCTCAAGCAAAGGTTTTTGTGTTTTGGCATCAGTAGTTCTTCCAGTCTATGGTTGGATAGTTAAAGTCACCCAAGATCAGGGTAAAGGGTTTAATCTTGATAGATTCAAAGAGGTCCAGATAGGTGGAGTGGGGATCTTGAGTTAAAGTTGTGGGCCTGTAGCTAGCTATGATTTGAATAGGGGTCTTGTCAATGGTTAACTTCACCTGGAGTGTCTCTTGTGCATAGTACTGTTTGACCAGCCTCGAGGTGTGTTATGTCTTTAATATATATTGCAACTCCACCTCCTTTTGCTTTGGTACCCACGGTTTGGGGTCTGAATGTGTGATAGGATGAGTAACATGGTATGGCTGGGGTGTTCTTCACAGCTTTGAACCAGGTTTCTGAGACTGCACAAATGTCAGCATCTTCCAGGGTTAAGAATGCTTGCAATGAGTGCAGTTTCAGGTTTAGACTCCTAGCATTTAGCAGCATGACCTTTAGTTTGCCTTTTGTTGAAATTTTTATGCTGATAGTTTGGACCTCATGGCATTGCCTAAAAAAGGCACTACAGGGGAAGCAAGAGGATGGGGAATCTGTGCCAGAAGAGCAGTATCCTATGCGAGATACATCTATCCCTGCAAACTGTTCTGTTAATACTGCAGAAGAGGTTTAGATCCCTAGTATTTCTGATGCCATTTGATATGCTGACATGAAGTAAATCCATCATTATTGGATCAGAGGATGCTTTCTATGTCAGACATGTCTGAACAGTCTGTAGGATACCAAGTATAGTGACAGGGCTTTGAGTCGGTCCATGCAAGACATATTGTTTTGACCTTGTATTGTTTTAGTAAGGTATCCCTGCGGTCATTCCAGTTGCTGCATGAGTCTGCACAGATACATGTCAAAGGGGATATTATACTCAATGACTGGTCTAATGAGGGTTGAGTAAAAGGGGGACAATGACATCCCTAGATCTAGACACAATCCTTTTGTTTATAAGCTTAGCAATATAGAAGTTCTTTCTTATGATAATGGACACATTTTAGTCAAAAATTTGGTCACTATCCAGCTAAGTTCCCAAATCCCAACCAACTGGGTCAACTCTTAGGGGCATATTATCAGTGTGGTAGTTTCCCAGGATAAATGACATACCAAAGAATACAATAATGCATTACCTCATGCAGTACAATTCCAAGCCATAGTAGTAGTTTTATTCTTCAAAAATACAGCGGTCATGTCTCCTCAAAATATAACATTTCAAAATCATATCCTCGAATGTACAAATGCTCAGAATACTCTAGTTTGCCCACACTATTCACCATTAACTCCACATTGCATTGTTTTCCATCATCCTAATTTCCCTTCTGTAATTGCTTCCTGAACTTTGTGAAGGTCTAGACATGGTGTTTATATCACGCTATTGAAAGATGAAAATAGTGAACACTATTTCATCTAACCTAAAATATCTAAACCACATAATATCGAACATACAGAATAGCAAATTTTTTCCTTGGGAAAAAATTTGCTATTCAGAAATACATACACACAACACAAGCACACCTAAAAAACATCAATCCACACATACACACTTATAATCCTACACCTAACCCTACACTAAACTGTACATACACTACTATCTATCCACTTACCTTAACCCAAACCCTAACCCTAAGGTCTGTCACTATCGCACACTCACCTAACCCATGCCCTAACCCTAACTCACTTAACCCGCCCCTAACCCTAATTCACCTAACCCGCGCCCTAACCTAACTTACCTAACCCATGCCCTAACCCTAACTCACCTAACCCATGCCCTAACCCTAACGACCACACAATTACACACTTACCTGAACCCGACCCATAACTTTCCACCACAGTGCTGAAAATAGCGAAGCCACAGAATCGGCCAACCGAATTCTTTCCCTAGGAAAAAATTTGGTGTTCTGCAGCTTCGCTATTTTTAGTGTTCGCACAAAACAGGTCGATATTAGAACATTCGAAGATTTAAAACTTCAATGTTCTGATATAGACCTTAGACATGACCTTGGTCAGTGCCCTCTTTAATTAAAGTGCTTCTTCAGTAATTATGGAAAACACTCTTTTTGCTAAACAATCCAACAGGATACTGGCCTTCTTCACTGCCTTTCATATCGCACAGCCTAGCATGATTTAGTTACTGGCCTTCTGCACTGCCTTTCATATCGCACAGCCTAGCATGATTTAATTACTGGGCTTCTGCACTGCCTTTCATATCACACAGCCTAACATGATTTAGTTACTTGCCTTCTGCACTGCCTTTCATATCTCCACACCGAGTAATTTTGTGTGTTCTGATGGAGTGATGTTGGTATTGTCTTTGGCGAGAATGTTGAAGTGGGGGGAGTTCTGGGTGGATTTAGAGGGTTGGAAAAGGAGAAGTTTGGTCTTACTTGGGTTGAGTAGGTGTTGAGCATTGGATAGTCAGCTTTCTCCAGAAGAGAATGATTTCTGTGTGATTTGTAGGGGTTCTGGTAGAGTGGGGGCAGAGCAGATGAGTGTAGATTCATCTGAATACTGTATAAGAGATGCTTGTCTGGTAGCAGTATGTAGGTTGTTAGTGAAAACTGAGAAGCGTAGAGGGCCAAGGATAGACCCTTGGGGAACTCCAAGAGTAATTGGGAGGTGAGAAGATAGGTTATCATCCCAGATTACTGATTGCTGGTGGCCATGTAGATAGCAGTGGAACCAGTTACAGGCTGATTGTGAGAGGGAGAGGTTGGTGAGAGTAAAGAGTAGTAGCTCATGAAATGCCATGTCAAAGGCCTTTGAAAGATCTAGAAATATTGCAGTGGAGAAGAGGCCATTGTTTTTGTGATGAAGTATAACGTTGAAGGAGAGCAAAGCGGAGGTAGTGCTGTGATATGGCCTGAAACCATGTTGGGTATTGGAGAGGAGATTATTAGCTAGGAGGTAGTTGGAAACCTGGGTGTTGATACATTTTTCAAGTATCATGGAGAGAGGGGAGAGGATGGCGATGAGGCAGTAATTGGAGAGGACGGTGGAGGGGCTGCCCTTGTGGAAGGGGAATGATGTGGGATATTTTCCATAAAGAGGGAACATAGCCTTCAGTTATGGAACAGTTGATTAATATTGAAATTGGGTAAGCTAGTGCATCAGCTGCAATTTTTAAGTATTCTGAGGGGAGGTTGTCAGCTGCGAGTTTGTTGGTTTTAAGTTTTGACAAAAGTCTTTTTATGTTGGAGGTAGGTACTGAGGTGAAGAAGAAAAGAGGAATGGGGGATTAGGGTTAGGAGTTGGGGGGGCTGATGTAGGGAAGTGTTGTTTGTTTAGAGATGCTATAGTTTTAGTAAAGTGTTTGTTGAAGGATTCAGCAATACTGCTGGAGGAGGGGGAAATGGATGGCAGGGGGGTGTCTACCTTCCCTGGGAAGAGTACAGAGTTAATAGTGAACTAGAATTGCTTAGGACTATGGTGGGTAGAGTTTAGGGTGGATTTACAGTAGAGGGATTTGTCGAATTTTATTTGCTTTTTGGCTTTATTGCGTAGTTCAAGGAAGGGTTGCCTATCTGAGTTTTTTTTTTGTTAGGCGCCAGTGCTCCCAGTCCTTATCTCTGGATTTCATTCAGATTCTGGTGGTCTTTTGTAACTATGGGGCATGCCTGGATCTGACTTTGGCATTTCTTACAGGAGAAGAAGATACTGTTGAAGAAGTGGACAGCCTCATCTAGGTTGAGATATTTCAGCGGCGACCAGTTAATTTTTTGGAGGGAGGAGACAAACAAGTTGGGGTTGAAGTTGGACTTGTTCCATATTTGCCTGTGGATAATGGGCTTGAGACTGTTTGTGTGGTGCCTAACTAGGAAAGTAGGGGAGTGGTCACTGAGACTGTCAGGTAAGCAGCCTGCTAGGTAAGAGTGAGAGGCTTTGTTGACTAGGATCCATTCAAGTAAGGTATGATTGTTATAGTTTTTATTGATTCAGGTTGGGGATTGGATGAGTTGAATGAACCCATGGAGATTTAGGTGAAGGGTTGGGAGATTGTTATTACAGGATAGCCAGCTGATGTTAAAATTATCGAAAATGATGGTTTCCTGGGGTAGAGATAGACTAGCCCAGCTCAGGAGATTTTCTAGGGGTGTTATATTTTGCCCTGGTGGGAAATAGTATCCTATGGTATTGATTTTTTTGGGGGGGGGTTAGTTTGAGATTGGCATAAAGGATTTCTTAATTGATGTGCTCAGGAGATGGATATTGAGGTGTTATTTAAATAATGCTACACCACCTCCTTTCTTGGACAATCTGTCTACGCGAAGGATGTTATATTCAGGTGCAAGTATTTCCTCACTTTTGATGTGAAGTTTGAGCCAGGTTTCAGTTAGGATGAGAATATCTGGGGAGTTTAAGCTTATGCTGGCATGTAGATCTTGTATTTTATTACATATGCTTCTGATGTTTAGGGAGATTATAAGTAGGTCAGTTGTTTTTTTTTTGTTGCTTATGATTTGAGTTATGGGTTTTTTTGGAAGAGTGGTTGGGGGTGGGTTGGAGTTGAGATGACCAAGGTTAGAATGGATGTTTCCAGCGAGGGCTAGTTTAGAGAGGGTGTTTAGGATATGTTTTATATACATAGTAAATTGCTTATCACATCTTAGGGATATTTTATTCTTGAGTGTGTTAGGTGTTTGGTAATGGAGTATGTGTACTGGGAAGAAGCTTTTGGTGGCTGGGTTATGTAGTTATAGTGAAAATGTTTGAGGGAAGGTGCTGAGAGAGTAGAATGAAATTTGTTGGGGCATGTGACTGTGGAGCATTGGTAAGATGTAATGTGAGCTAGAACTATGCAGGTAAGGAGTGTTATTATGTTAGGTAGTAGCATGATTGTGTCTGTAAAGAAGGGGAGAGAATAGTGATGCAGCCTAATTGGAGGGATGTAAGGGAGGGGTTATGGCTTAGAATAAATGTAGAGATACTGGGGGTGGGTGGGAATAGGGGCAGGGAGAGGAGCAAAGTGAGCAGAGCAAATGGAGCAGGCTAGAACCCCCCAGGCTAAAGATTGCAAGGTAAGTGTCTAACACTCGTCAGTAAAATATTATAGCTAGTTTCTGTAGTATAGACAAATTGTTAGGAGTTTATAGGAATTTAGTAGGGAAGTGCAGGGTTGGAATGGCTGGAAGAGTGGAGGGAGGGGGAAATAGCTAGAGAGAGATAAAAGAGGGCTCAGTGTTGGCCTGATCAAGTGTGTTGACCCTTATAGAATTTAGGATGACTATTGCAACACATACACTTTCTTCTGTAGGTAAACTCTGTTTTCCCAGTTTTAAGGTACCCCTGTTGTGGCGTTCCCTGTTTATAGTCTGCTGGTCTGGTGGGCAGGGTCCAAAAAGCAGGCAGTAGGGAGAAAAAACTGTTTAGGAGAAAATAGGTTAGAGAGGTTAAATGATAGATTTGGGTAGGAGGAGGTTAGAAAGACTAAAACGACTAAAACAATTAGAGTACTGAGTGTGATTCAAACTCAGCATAAATGACTTGACTTCTGCTTTATGTCAGTTAGTTGTCTAAGAATAACTGGCTATATTCTCAATGCAGTATAAAACATCCTTATAATCATAGGAAATATCATTGCAGCATTAGAATGCAGTTACCAGGGAATAAAACCCATCACACAGGTGCTGTATAACTTTAAGCATGCATGCACAAGAGCAGTGCAAGATGTAACCCGTGTAATGGTTCAGCTCTAAAAAGTCCTCTGCTAGGTTCACTATAATGCAAAAAGCATTACAAACAAGTAATTTAGCAAACTGATGCTATCTGTTACGTTCTAGTGCTACTGCTACTACTGCTAAGTAAGATTCCAATGCAAACACTGAAATGTAACAGATACACAGCAAACAATATGCCAAAGCCAAATAACATAAAATCAATCAGATCTAATGCTCGACAAAGGTTAATATGTTAAAATCACATTAAGCACTTTCATCCACACTAAGGTGGACTTCATCAGAATCTGATGAAGTCCACCTTAGTGTGGATGAAAGTGCTTAATGTGATTTTAACATATTAACCTTTGTTGAGCATTAGATGTGATTGATTCTACGTTATTTGGCTTTGGCATATTGTTTGTTGTGTATCTGTTACATTTCAACATTTGCTTTGGCTGTTGGGGACATTCTCTGTTGTTTTTACACTGACTTTTGGAAGATTCCAATACAAAAACAAGCGCACAATGATACCGCTAGTATGAACTTACAATTATTAGCAGATTGTAACTAAATCTTCACATATGGATGTGCAGACAACAGCGTTATATACTGTAACAAATCAGGCAACAAATATGATAGAAATATGCACTTTACAGGGACCGCTAGTAAGAACTTACAATTATTAGCAGATTGTAGCTAAATCTTCAATTCTTATTCTGTGGCCTTTTTGTTAGTTTGACAAAGTTTCCACCTATTTGCTGACTCAAATGTTGTCTCAATGTCTACAAGCATGGCATATATTTTTGTAACTTGAGGGTAACATCTTGTTTATAATATGATCGTATAATGCCAGGTTGCAAGGCAGATCACCTTTAGATCTGAAAGCATACTTCTGAATATGTATTGGAACACCTTGTATCTTGAGTCATGTAATACTAGACCAGAGAAACATTTTAGGAAATTAAAATAGCACGATAATACAGTACATTTTGGAACATATTACATTTTTGCTTTTGTGTATTTGTAGCATGACTTCTCACTTCTGAGAACTGGGAAAGCGTTGATTTAGCAGATATTTTCTAAAATGATATATCAATATTTCTGCTCATTTCTTATCATATTTAGTACATATCTTCTTCCTTATTCAATCTGAGACTGGTGCTATTTTTTTGCTTTCAGTTGTTATTGGAATTCTAAAACCATTCCACTCATTTAAGGTTGAATGTAGTTTTCTTTTTTTCCACTACCACTTTTCCATCTAGAATATTAATGAAATAATTTAGCCATACATTCCTGTTTATCAACATATCTCATGTCTGTAAATCTTACTGTATGTTGTGAAACCAAAGTCCAAAACTATGTCCTTCCTTTCTAACACTTGCCATGCTTCCTCCCATCATTTTTTTACAAAAAGTAACTTTTCAGCATTTTTAATAAAATCCTTACATCTCATTCTGTTTTTTTTTTTTATTTCCTTATGTCTGCTATGATCCTTCCTGTTCAACAAACCCCTAATGCTTTTCTGATCCAGTTACCTATGCATAGACACTCTTGTTCAAGCCATATACATTCACTTGCTGTTTTTCTTTTCTTGACTTACTGAGTTGTTGTGTAATTTTTGCAGCTGAGGAAAGAAAAGAGTCCAAGATAATCATCAAGACAGCTCCTCTTTTAGTAGAAATTGAGGAGGGAATAGCTTCCTACACTGTATTTGTGTGGTAAGCATGGTTCCGCTAAGGAAAGAGGAAAAAAATCACAAAACCAATAGTGCAGTATGGACGACTAAATACCAGCGCTAGATACAATATTTATTTAACATTTGTTTACCGGACAGTCTGACTGGGTCAAGGACCCATTTTCAGCGGAGGCCTGGGGAGAAAAGCTCCAAATTAATACATACAGTTAAAACATAGTACATAAACAAGACAATAGCAAGTATTAAAGCACACGCAAAATAAGTAATTAATACTACATAAATACAAATAGGTAGATAAAGTAATAGAACATGTGTTAGACAGATGCTATTACAAAAGTGATGTTGCAGGTTAAACCTTATATTTTAAGTTCTACAGGAAGGATTGAGGTGTTGAGAGAGGATTAGAAAAAAAGATAGAAAATAGAAGGAAGAATATATTTAGAAGAAAAGTAGAGTAGGATATAAAAAAGTTGAAGGTGCCTAAAGAGTTTAAGTTTGATTTAGAAATAGATAGTAGAAGAAATTCAAGGTAAAGGGATCAAAGGTGCAGAAAGGAAATGTACTAGAAGGTGAACACCTATTAGGAGAAAGAGCAGGGGCAGTTCTGAGTAGAGAGAAAGTAATTTTTAGGGTGTGTTTGAAATGATGGAAACTGCCAGTGGTTGCAATGTCTGTTGGCAATGATGAGTTCCAGAGCTTAGCAGTAACATGACAATATAAGCTCTGTCTAGCTCTTTTATTTGAAATGTAGACAGTAAGAAGTTTTTTTTCAGAGCGGAGGGTTCTGGTAGGAATATAAGGTTTTAGGACAAATTTGAGTGCAGGGCAACTATCAGAAGAATACAACATTTTATGTGCAGAAGCCAGTTGACCTAGGTTTATGTGGTGTGTGAGTTCAAGAGACTTCAGCTCTTTCAGGGTTAGGCAGTGATGTGAACAGTAGGAGTAGCCTGTGATAAACTTGGCAGTTTTATGGAAGCAGGATTAGAGCTTGCTTTTAAGAGAAGATTGTAAATTGATGTATAAGGGAGCTGCATATAAGAGAGAGAGAGAGAGAGAAGCAAATAGGTGTTGGCAAGGGTTTTTCTGGTAGAGTAATCCAGGAAGGATTTTGTCTATAGACAGTTCCTAGTTTGTTATGAGTTGTTTTAATGCTATTGCAGATGTGGTGGTCATAAAGTTAGTTTATTATCTATGGTAACGCCTAATAGTTTGGCTGTGGTAACTGTTGGAATTTCTGTGTTATCCAGTGAATATATTTTGAAACAGATGAGATTGGTTTTGTTGAGAATAGCAAGAGTTTTTTTTTTGGGGGGGGGATTTAAGAGAAGCTGAGCTTCTGTCAGCCATGTCTCTAGTGAAGTGAAGGAGGTTTGAGTGATTTGCTGAAGATGTTGCATGTTATTAGAAGAGGAAATTATGGTAGTGTCATCTGCATATTGGATAATGGAGCTAAGGGGTGAAGAGGTGTGGAGATTGTTAGTAAGGATATTGAAAAGTAAGGGTCCAAGGATGGACCCTTGTGGTACAGCAGCAGTGTTGGTCTGATATTGAGATAATTTGTTTTTCCATTTAACACACTGTTGGCAGTTGGATAGGTAGCTTGCAAACCATTGGAGGGATGGAGTGGTGCAGCCAGCAAGTGATAGCTGATGAAGGAGCTTATTGTGGGACACTGTGTCAAATGCCTTTGATAAGTCCAAAAGTAATACAAAGGTGATCTTAGGACAGTCAATGGATTTGGCCATGGTGTCCATGAAGGTGATTAGGGCAGTGGTGGTGCTGTGTGATGGGTGAAAGCCATGCTGAGTAGGGGTAATTAATTTGTTTTGGGTTAGATGATGAAGCAATTGCTGATATATGCATTTCTCCAGGAGTTTGGAAAGAGGAGAGAGGATGGAGATAGGTCAATGATTGGATAGTTCATTGGAGTTGACCCCTTTATGTAAAGGTGCGATGACAGATTTTTTCCAGACGTTAGGGACTTTGCATTCTGTTATAGAATAATTTATTGGTATGCTGACAGGATAAGCAACAGATTCTGCAGCAAGTTTTAAGTATTCAGGAGGGAGGTTGTCAGAGGAGAGGGAGCATGGTTTTAGCTTTTGCAATAATTTTTGAATGAGAGAGGTCGGGACAGGTTTAAGAGAAAAGGGGATCGAAGATGTAACACTAGTTAGTTGAGAAGGAGAAGGATGTTTGTTGTTTGTGCAGTAGACATGAGATAAGGGTGAAGGAGAATCAGAGATGGGGCAAGAAGTAGTTGTAGTAGCAGGATGTGTTAGTTTGATAATGCAATATTTTATATATATATATATATATATATATATATATATATATATATTTATACTGTATTATATACATATATTTATAGTTAAATAAGTTTGATCAGTGACAGAACACATATAGTAAGTTAAACACTTTCATTCTATATCGGTATTAATGATGGACTTCATCAGAGCTAACTATATTCATGCGAGTTCTGCATAAAATAATCATGGCTTCCTTAACATTAAAATGATATAATCCATAAAACCTATATTTTCCATATTTATGTATAACTACTTAAAACATGAAACATATCCATTTAAAACAACTGTTTTCCACTCTACTTTCAACATTACTAGAACACTTTCATCTCCATAAAGGAGTCTAAACAGAGAGATGATAAAATCAGCAAATATTGGAGAGTAGTATTGCTGGAATTGAAATCATCCTCAGGTCTTGGTGAATGCCTTCACATGGTGGACCATGTTTTCACAAAATCTCACCAAGACAACATTGATATATAGACTGTATTTATATAGCATATATCTTGGACAGATGCAGGTTAAAAATAAAAAACACAGATGGGTGCACAAGCCCAACCCTGGTATGCACAGTGGTGCCAGGACTGGAAAAAAATTGACAATGTTGAATCTTCAAGACATGGAAACATACCTACAATGGAGCTAAGTCAGGTTCAGGGGTATAACGGTCCCCTTTGTTGTAGAAGGAAGTAGCGGTCCACAAAAAACACAAAAACTGACAGGTGAAAAATGAGGCATAAAGATGACTATTGAGGAACAGGAAGAAATAATGTATTGCTACTATCATGCAAGAAGCCCAGCATTTCCAGAGAGGTTATTCAAAAAGATTAGAGAGAAATTAAAGGGAAGAAAACAGTTGCACAACAAAAAGTGTCTAAAGCTTCAAATGCAAATTTATGGTCATTAATACAACAGATCCATGAAAAATATACAGACAAAAAAAAATGGACCACTTGGAAAAAGATGTGACAGAGGAAGTATGAAGATATAAAGAACAAAACCTAGACATTTTTGAAAGCTATAAAAAGAAACACGGACATGGGAAGAAAAACAGATTTAATATGATACAATATTTATGCAAAGTCAAACTAATCAATACAAAAAAGCAGCTCAAAAAAGATATTTTAAGAGAAATACAGGGAAAGGCACCCAGATATAGAAAATTTTACAATACAAAAAAATAAGATCAGAAAGAGAGAATGTAGAACAGAAAATTAGTAAAGTAGAAATTAAAAAAAATAGAAGCTGGAGTTATGGAATACCTGCAAAGAGAAGGATTTAGTGGAGAAATTCTAGCACAGGTTATATTGCAGAATGATGGAACAATGAGTACCCAAACTAAGGAGAAACATGAGGAGCAGGAGACATCTGAAAAAGAAATATGGACATGGGAAAGAAAAACAGATTTAATATGTTACAATATTTATGCAAAGAAGAAAGCAAAACTAATCAATACAAAAAGAGCAGCACAAAAGATATTTGAAGAGAAATATAGGCAAAGCCATCCGGACATGGAACAGTTTACAATAACAAAAAATAAATAAATAACATAAACAAAACAGAATAATAGTAATGGAGAAGTTAAAGAAATAGAAACTGAGGACATGGACTGCCTGCAAAGTAAAGAATTTAGTATAGAAAATATAACTCTGATCACATCACAGCAGAATAGAGCAATGGATCCCCAAATTAAGGAGAAACCAGTGGCGAGGGAAACATCTGATCAGTTGCCATATGAAAATACTTTGGAGCCTTCCGTGGGAAACCAGTACAAACATTCAGTTATAGTTGCATAGCTAGGGCAGGAAGAGGAAACTGTGGCAACTCTGACGCAATCCATGTTGTGGAGTGATAGGCCAGTGAGTTCCCCTATGAAAGAGCAACGGATGACACAGGATGAAATTGAAGATAATGTGGCACAAGAAGATGTTGTGGAACTTTCTTTAGAATGCCTGCAGAAAATGGAGAACAAAGAATGTGCCCTCACTTTAGAAGAAAATTATCTAAGAGAAACATTGCTTGATTTAATAGAGATAGACATACATATTAAGACCAAAGAAAGAAATAGACTACAGAAAGTTAATGAAACCCAAAAAGTCAGAAGTCTGATAAAACAAATGAACACAGTAAGTAGGACTGTCCATAAAGTTTCATGTAATATAACAGAAGTAAACAGGATATAACACTGTGCAGCTAAATTAATAACAGATAAAGTCGTACCACAAAAACACAGGGCAGTAGGGGAAAGGAAGGAGAGAAATCGAATGCCATCAAGGAAGAATCGATTAGAGAAAACTATAAAGCAATTAATTACTTAGGTTCATAGGTTCATACTAGGCTATCTGCCCGAGGCATTGCCCACCTAGCCCATCGTTTGTGGCTTACGCCACCTGGCTTAAGTATGGGAACCCATTATTTTGCTGCCTCTCCATCCATTGGTCAAGATTTCTCTTGAACAAGGCCAGCGAGGTGCTCTCACTTTTGTTCCACAGCATAGGGAGTCTTTGGTGATGAATCTATCCTCCCCTCCCCTATTAATAGCCGTAGCATCGAGGTTTAAGTCTCCCCCTTGTGGCTCAGATGCAGATAAGGCTTGTCAAGCTAATAGGCGGGTATTTTCCAGGGGTGTGGGAAGCACACCGCCTTTGAAGTGGGACCACAGTTGCAGTGCACCACCTCTGGGTACATATCCAGAGGTAAGACTTTGATTAAATAGCTGTCCTAGTTGGGTTTTTAATTCCTCATTGTTTGTTGTAGAGTTTGTTTATGGCTGGGGTCCCAGAGAGTGGCTTGCCAGCTGAAAGAGTTGCCTTATCCATGCAGTCCTGCAGGTGCTGGTTAGAAGGCATTTGTGAGTGATTTCAGGCTTGAGTACTGTTTTTTCCGCCGGGGGCCTCTTAGGAAGACCACCACCTCTTCTTTAGTGTGAAGTCTAAAAAGGCACCTATGGGGGGGTGGCAAAGCCCTTTGCCAATATCCGGGAATCCAGGGGTGAGTTGCAGCCGTCAGCAGCGCGTTGCAGCGTGGCTTGTCCAGCATGTCATCCAGGGACCTGAGACACTGGATCCCCTTTGAATGACACCAGTGGTTAAGCTGCTGCTCTAAATCCGATACTGCTCCTGAGGTGCTTCGTTTATGTGGATTCTAGCCCGACAGGCAGCAGGCTTGTGTTGCAGGTGCTGTGTTCTGAGGTGGTGGTTGTTTGGGTGTCTGCTTAGGTGGCCTCTGCTGTTTTCGAGTATGTCTTTGTGTGTTTATGTGTATGATTTGAGGTTGTGATGGTACTATGTGAGACTGGGTCTATAGTGTGTGTGGTAACCTTCTCCTCCTGACTGGTCTTGCCAGTCCTATGTTCACCAGCTGAGCAGGAGAGGACACTAGCAACTGATCCGTCGACATGCTAGAAGAAAGACAAAAACAAAAAAAGAAAATGGGGTTTGCCTTTTTGGGGTACTATCTATGACAAGAGTGCCGTATCAAGGTAATAAGTACTGTAGGAGCAAGTGCTAGGTTTAACAGATAGTTATTTTATTTTACGTTTGTTAACTGGGAAAGTCTGACTGGACACAAGTTCTTTTTCAGTGGAAGCCTGGAGAGAAAAGCTCCAATTATAACAGGATCTATATTAAATCAGCGAATGCTTAAAAAAGCGAACGCTGATTTATCAACCCCATTTAAGCAAAAGCTTACAATCCCGAACACTCGGTGCAGCAATTTTTTCCCAGGGAAAAAAAATCACTGTTCCACAAAAAAAATAAAATAAAATAAAAATAAAAACTTCAAAACATTACATAAAGTGGGGGGCTTCGGCCCCCCCCCCCCACTTAAATATTCCAACTCCAAGATCGCACTACAGTGACAAAAATGGCAAAGTAACAGAGTCAGCCATGCAATTTCTTTCCCAGGGAAAGAAATCTCTTATATGCTGTTTTGCTATTTTGCTGTTTCATGCTTTCAAGTTCGATCACGACACATTCAAAGGATTGCGTCTTTCATTATATAATAGGAACCTTGTAATACAGTTTATTATTTCATCAATGACAAAAATTGCATGAAATTCATATGAATAGAGCATAAAAATAAAGCTATGATTATGCAATAGACAGTAGATCAGTAAAGCACTCAGAATGCTATAATACTATGGTGTAAAAATCAAACAGGACACCAGTAAAAATATTAAAAATGATATATACTATGGTGTATACAACCAATGTTATGACTTGGAAAGTGGAGAGGTGTGGAAAGAATAGAGAGTGGCTTGAGAAAAGATGCTAGAAAGAATAGAAGTTATAGCCTGCTAGTAAGGGAGGAGGGTTATGTGAAGGGATGAGCCAGAATAATTAAGACAAGAAGTGTCAGTGTTAGAAGTGTATAAAAGAGGGAACAGATCAACAAAATACTCAGAAAGATAGAAGTGATAAAAGCAATATGCAGTATCCGAACAGATCAGGATTTATCATGTATTATCACAAATAAACTAAAAATATCAGCACAGGCAGAAAAACATAGAAGATATGCAGATAAATATAAACGAAAATACAAAATAAGCAATCTATTGATGACCCAAAAAAGTTTTATACAGAACCGGGAAACAAGACAAAAGGAATTGAACCACCACTAAAAAGGGAAGAAATAGATACATTTTGGAGAAATATCTATAAAGATCCTGTGGAACATACCAAAGATGGTAAATGGATAGAAGTAAAAGAAAGAATAAGAAGTTAAAATGTACTGGATATGAAATGGGATGAAGTAATGGCCAGAAAGATTGAAATAAAGTTAAGTAAAGCACCTAACTGGAGAACCCCAGGCCCCGATACAGTACCTAATTTGTGGCTAAAAGTATTAACATCTTTACAAGAAGATTTAAGCATGAGTAAGAACTATTTATGTGCACAACCCCAAACAGACACCAGCCTGGCTAACAACAGGAAAAACAATACACCTACTTAATAGTGAACCTGAAAGCTACCCTAAAAACTATGGCCCAATAACTTGCCTTCCGACGATGTCTAAACTATGCACTGGAACTGATGTCGGCAGAGTTTATAGTCATTTAGAAGAAAATTCAATCATGGCAATAGACCAAAAGGGTAATAAAAGAAAGTCATATGGAACAAAGGATCAGTTCTTTTTAAATAAAGTCATAATGGAGAACTGTAAAATGGGGATGAATCTAAGTATGGCATGGATAGACTACATAAAAGCATTTGACATTGGCAAATCACTTTACAGTTAAGCCATGATAAAGGACAAATTATTCTTCCAGGGAAACAATTCAAAGGGGGATACTCCAGGCCATGGTGACACTGGCACCACTGCTATTCTGTCTTGCCCTTAACCCTAAGCTGTCTACTTAACCGATTAGGTCATGGCTACAATTTGGCTCCCAGAAAACAATAAAGAGTAAAGACTTCTCATCTTCTTTTTGTAGATGATTTCAAACTGTATATTTCATCAGATGAGGAACTGAAAAACAATTTGAACTTTTTCAGATTATATAGAATGTCATATTTGTCTTGATAAATGTGCAAAAAGCAACCTT
Organism: Protopterus annectens; assembly: GCF_019279795.1. Classification (NCBI taxonomy): domain Eukaryota; kingdom Metazoa; phylum Chordata; order Ceratodontiformes; family Protopteridae; genus Protopterus; species Protopterus annectens. The sequence continues at coordinate 247,723,884 of NC_056737.1, forward strand.
AGTAGAAAGTTTGCAGCAGCACCACAAAACCTGAAACTGGGGAATGAAATGTGAGATAAAGAAGCAAGAGGGAGGTATAAATATTTGGGAATTGATGGGATCAACAATATAATCAACACAAATGAATAAACAAATAATGAAACTTAATTAGAATATTTTAATGATATTGAAAACTTAGCGTTGACATCTAAACACACAAAAAAAGCTATAAACTAATTTGCTCTTCCTGTCCTTCTAACTTACAGGTTTTAGAATGACTATTGGCCCAAAAAGGTGTTAGATAGGTTGGAAAAGAAACAGAAGGATATCTAAAGAGGAAGAGAGAACTTCATTGCTTAATTTAAACTAGCGAGAATGGAAATCAAACCAGAAGTAGATAAAAATCAAGCAGCAACTGAATATACCAAAAAACAAAAGAAAGAATATAAAGTAAAGGATCTGATGAGAAGGCAAGAAATGCAGAAAATGCATAAATATGCATAAATATAGTTGCAAAAATGGTTAAGGAGAGGTGAATTTAAACGGAAAGGTGAAAGGTTAAGGTTAATAGTCAGGGCCCAAGACAGTGGGCTATGTACATGTTGGTTCAGAAAGTCCATTGAACATGCAAAAGTAGGTTTTGTAAAACAAAATTGCAAACAGTCGCACATCTTGTTGCTGGTTGTGATATGCTAATGGCAGAAGGAATGCATACTGAAAGGCATAATAATGTGGCAACACTGTTGCATTGGGGAGTGTGCAAACTTTATAATATTGAAATAGCTGAAAAACACTGGACCCGTGAGGCTCAAAGTATTATAGAAATTGAGGAAGTTTATGTCACATGGTGTAGATCAATATATGTATATATACCTTTAAAAAGCTATTCAAGGGCTTGCACAAGTGTACAAATACTGAGCATGGGCGAGCCTGACTGCCATTTTGTCATTAGCTGTTGAGATGTAAACATGTATGTATGTAAGGTCTGTCTGTTAACTAGTTTGTCTGTATTTAATGATGCTGCTCTCCATCCTGATGGGTTTGTATGTATTAAAGCATCTAAACAAAACCCAAGCCTTCTTGTTATATGTGTTAGAGATGAGCAAGTGACATGGTGTCAGAAGTGGGATGTCTAAAGGACCTGGATTCAGAAACAACATGTCTAAAGGGCATGGAGTCAGAACTGGCATAGCCAAAGGGCATGAAGCTAGAAACGGCTTGGCTAAAATGATTAAAGGCACTTGCTTAGAATTGGTGGAATATACAGGAGTGGATCATCCCAAAATGTGCATACTTTAAAAAACAGGTCAGAAACAAATTTCAGGTATTGAAACTTGCTCAGCATTATTTCATTTTTCATAATATGAAACAGCGCATACAGAATGTTCTAAATAATATTTGCATAAACCAGTATGTATGTTATTGATAAAAATACGCAAATTACTGCAGAAAATTTTTGAAATAAAGTCTGAATTGCATAAAACTAATGAAATAAAAGGAAACAACCGCATTTTGCAACACATGCTCTGCAAATCTGCATTTTTTTGTATTATGCAAAGATATCCAAGTTATCAGAAGTATATAAAGTGCTAACATGTTTATGCAGTGTTACAGTAAAGCTATTTTGCAAAGTACAGCCATTACAAGGCATCTCACAGAGTACAGCCATTAATGAGCATATTTCGCAAAGTACAGTATTTCAAAGCATTTATTGTGCATTTGAATATTGTTACAAGCTCACAGAACAGTTTGTTTGTATATAATCACAAGGACCATATTTTCAGTGTGTTTGTGTATTCTTTGTAGGCATGGCAGATGGATTTTGAAAACCCAGTGTACTTATGTTTGACAGTAATACTGCTGAGAACTGGAGAGTGTTTGAGCAAGAGTATGACATTTTCATTCTGGCTGCATTTTCTGATAAAGATACCCATACAAAGGCATTTATTCTACTTCATTTAGCTGGGTCAGAAGCCATAGAAAGGGAACGTTCATTTGTGTATGCACCTGCTGTCTATGCTGGAGAGGGGGAAAACCGTCATATTGTTGTACAGGCTGAGTCAAGGGAAGACTGTGAGTGCTTGAAATGTAAATATAGAGAAATGTGTCATCCCCCCAGACAAATGTTACAATGGAAAGGCACTTATTTTACACAAAGGATCAAAAGCCTGGTGAAATGTTTGCAGTATATATAACTGACCTGGGAAGTAAAGTTAAAATGTGCAGATCTGGTGACTTAACGGATGAGCTAATAAAAGACAGACGTGTGTGGCATAAAAGATGATGCTGTAAGAAAGATTTTGCTTTGTGACAGTGATTTAAGTTTGAATAAGCCACTGAGATTTGTCAGCTATATGAGCTCACAGGAAAGCACACAAATATTCTTACAAATGAGAGCAGCTCTAGAAGGCACAGTGATAAAGCTCATGTTGATAGTATGCACCATGTGATTGAGAGAAACAGGCCAAAGCACATGGCAGCAATTGTAACCCCTGCAGCACTCACTGGTAAACCCCAGAGCTTTCTAGCAAATTCCGGAAGTCACACAGTCTCAGTGGAGCATAATAGTGAGTCAGAAAACTCAAAGGATGGCCCCCAGCCTAGTTTCATTGCCAACTGTCATAACTGTGGTGGAAGCCATGAATCTAAAAGGAAGAAATGTCAGCAATGACACAAACTGTAATAAATGGAATCACTTCAAAAGATTTTGTAAACAAAAAGGCCCACATTCTTTTATTAAAAGGAAACATTTTAAGAAACAAGTTGATCAGTTAGACTGTGACAAGCTTAATCTTTATGTTGATGGTATGTCAGTGCTTCATGAAACTGTCAGTGCAGTAGATTTAAGGGCAAAGAATGATGTATTTTACACTGTTCGGATAAATGGCAAACCCATAGAGCTCAAAGTTAATATAGGTTCCAAGTGCAATGTTATATCTGCAGAAACATTTGCTAGAGTGCGTAAAGGTGAAAGGCCTAATTTGGCAAAGTGTGTGAAGCTCGTTGCTTATGGAGGTGAATAAATTCAGACCGAAGGCTCAGTAGTGCTTTCATGTTGCTCTGCTGGAAGAAACTACAGCTTGTTATTTAATGTGAAAAAGAGGCATGTCCAGTCATTATTTGGGATCAGAGACATTTGAAAATGGGACTGTTTTCATTTAATAAGGAAGTCCACAATGTTAGCTTAAAAGACCACTGCTCTAATTTTGCCCAGTATATTTTTTCTACCTGTGCTGATCTGTTCTTAGATAAATTATAGGTTCATAGTTAGGTACTAGGCTATTGGCCCTAGAGCCTATATAAGCCTAGCCAAATATGTACCCTGGCTTTCGCCACCCAAAAAAATTATTTTCCTGTGCCCTGTCGAGCAGAGCCACAGAAGTGATCCCCGGGGTGAATTTCCTATTTCCCATCCAGTCATCAAGATTTTTCTTGCAGAGTGCTAATGAGGAACTCTGTTTGACATAGATAGGTAGTCTGTTCCAGAGTATGGGAAGTCTCTGGGACAGGAATCTATCCCTCCAGCATGTTCTGTTTATTGTGGTGACAAGGTTTAGGTCCCTAGAGCATGTAGCTAGGAGGGATTGGGATTTCTTTAAGTGGAGCATGTCCAACAGCTCTGGATTTGACATAGCTTTGTATGCTAGGCAGAGATCGCCTGTGAGTAGGCGATATGCAACAAAATAAATTAGGCAAACTTCCAGTTGTGTACTCCATGAAGTTAGACCCAGAGATCAGTCCAGTTATCAGGCCAGCATGCAATGTTCCAATAGCCATGCAGGACAGAGTCAAAGCCAAGCTAGATAAAATGGTGTGACAAGGTGTGATTTGTCCAGTTGAAACACCTACTGAATGGGTATCTTCCATGGTGGTAGCTCACAAGAAAAGCTTAGATGACATCAAAATATGTATTGACCCATGAGATTTGAACAAAGCACTAAAAATACCTCAGCATCCAATGAGCACAGTTGAAGAAGTTGTAGCCTTGATGCCAAATGCCACTATTTTTTCTGGCTTAGATGCAAAGAGTTCATTTTTGCAAATTCAGCTTGATAAAAATATCCTCATTGCTCACTACATTCAGTACCCTGTTTGGCAGGTACAGATTTTTGAGAATGCTGTTTGGGATAAATTCTGCAAGTGAAGTCTTTCAACGTGCAATGGAGAACATTTTTTTCTGGGTATCCTTGGGCTATCATAGTAGACAACATACTAGTAGGAGGTCACGATGAAGCTGACCATCACAGAAACCTCAGAAAAGTTCTAGAAAGGGCATGTCAAGTGAATCTTAACTCAACCCACACAAATGCAAATTCAGGCTTCAAGAAGTCACTTATGTTGGTCATTTATTTATGTGTACAGGCTTACGACTAGACCCTTCAAAACAAACAGCCATTCACGAGATGTCAGCACCAGACAATGTTCAAGCCCTGCAATGTTTTTTTGGTATAGTCAACCACCTAGGCAAGTTCATTCCAGACTTGAGCCAATTTTCAGCACCACTCAGAGAACTTACATGTAAAGCGGCATCCTGGTCTTGGTTAGAGCAACACCAAAGAGCATTTGATGTCCTGAAACAGAGAACTGTTAGTCCACCTACACTCAGATACTATGATGTTCACAAACCAGTTACACTTTCCTGTAATGCTTCGAAATTTGGTCTTGGTGCAGTCATTCTACAAGAAGATCAGCCTGTTGCCTATGCATTGAGAACTCTTACCCAAACTGAGATACAGTATCCCAGATCGAGAAAGAGCTTTTTGCAACTGGGTTTGCATGGTCGAAGTTCTGTGGTTATGTCTATGGTAGACCTATCCAGATTGAAATGGACCACCAACCATTAGTCACTATCTTGAGAAACCCAATGCATTCAGCTCCAGCCAGACAGCAACGTATCATGCTGAGATTGCAAAAGTACAGTTTCACTCTTGTCTACAAGAAAGACAAACGTCTTTATCTTGCTGATACATTGTCCAGATTGCTCTGAAACACCGCAGAATAGCATGAGAATGAGAACCTTGATTTTGAAGTCATGGAAGTGAGAGATTTTTTGTCTTGATGAGCTAAAAGATCACACAACCACAGATCCAGTTTTACAGTGGCTCAACCACTTTATCAATCATGGATGGCCATGAAAGCAATTCCATTTACCTCAAAAAGTGCAACCTTATTTTCCATACAGAGATGAGATTTTCTTCTGACAAATGTATCATAATGAATAGGTCTGAAAGTGATTGTTACAAAGTCCTTGCAACAAGAGTGATTACTATTTTCCATCATGGTCACCCATGAACCAAATATACCAAAAGAAGGGAAAGATGGTTAGTATTTTGGCCTTCTATGTCACAAGACATTGAGAGAGCACTTTCATCTTGTTCAGTGTGTAATAGTACAAAGCCTCATCAACAGAAGGAACCATTCAGCTTAACCAGATTCCAGAACTACCTTGGTCGACGGTAGCCACAGACATCTTTGAGTGGAATGGTTAACATTTGGTGTTCGTAGACTCTTACGCCAGTTGGTTTGAGATTGACCTACTTCCTAACCTAGCATCCAGTACTGTCATTACTAAGATGAAGTGTCATTTTACAGTACATGGTGGTCCGCACAAAGTTATTTCTGACAATGGTACCCAGTTTACAAGCCAACAGTTCAAAAGATTTGATGAAGAATGGGACTTTACTCATGTCATAAGTAGTCCAGAGTACCCACAGTCAAATGGTTTGGCAGGACATACAGTTCAAAGTGCAAAACAGTTACTTGAGAAGTCAAAATGAGACAATAGTGATGTTTTCCTGAATCGCTTGCATCTCAGAAATGTTTCTCGTGATAAGCATCATGGTTCACCTGCTCAGAGACTTCTGTTGAGACAAACCAGAACCACATTACGAATCAGTAGTCAATTGTTGGTTCCATGTGTCAAGAAAAACAGATCAGTGAAAGCCAATCTGTTGAAGAAGTACCTATCTCAGAAGTTCTACTACGATAAGACCAGTAAACTGTTCAATTAGAGAGAAGTGGTAAGGATGCAAACATCCAAAAGTTATGATCAGATTGGTGTTATGAACAATATTGTTCCAGGGCTGAGATCGTACATTGTAGAATCAGAAGGAGCAATCTTTAGGTGGAATCAGAAGGATATGAGACTGGTGTCTGACCATTTACCAAAGCACATAGCCAGTGAGAAAAACTCTTTATCTCAGAGTGAATTGTCCAGTGTTTCAATTCCAGAGGAAGTTCCAGAGGACATTCCTACTCCTGTGATGAATGCAGATGCTCCTGATATGAGTTGTGCACCACAGACTGTCCCTGTTGCTAAATTTGGTCCCAACTGTTATGTTATGAGAGGTCTACTTCACATGATCGAACTTTTAAATGTTCGAATTTCATATGGCCAAGACCTTAATATCGAACAGCATGTTAAAAAAAAAATGAACTAAACATTTCTAGCAGGGGTGCTAGCCCCCTGCACCCCCCACTATTTAAATATACCAACTCCGTGATCGCACTACATTGTGGAAAATTCCCATTCCGTGCTGTATGAAGATCTCCATTCAGACCGTTTGAACTTTTAAAAGTTCGATCATATGGTCCTGGCCATATGAATTTCAAGCTTTTAAAAGTTTGATCATCTGAAGGGGACCCATTATGAGATATGGTCAAATTTCTAAACCCTATAGCCGATATGAAGAAACTTGGACATAAACACTGTGTTTTGTTTCTAATGTACATAGTCTGTCTAACTCTAACATTGTTTTGCATAAAGGGCAATCTTTTTAAGAGGGAGGATGTAGATCGATATATGTTATATAACTGTAAGAAGCTATTCAAGGGCTTGCACAAGTGTATAAATACTGAGCATGTGTGAACCTGACTGCCATTTTGTAGTAAGCTGTTGCGATGTAAGCATGTATGTATGTAAGGTGTGTCTGATACTTAGTTTGTTTGTATTTAATGATGCTACTATCCATCCTGGTGTGTTTCTATGTACTAAAGCATCTAAATGAAACCCCAAGCCATCTTGTTGTATGTGTTAGAAATGAGCAAGTGACACATGGGATCACCCATTATCAACAGTTCAAAAAAACAGATGCAAGAAAACCAGATATAGTAGTCCATGAAAAGAAGACGAAAGTAGGACTGATCATTGAAATTGCTACAGTCAGTGACTAGAGTGTCTTACATAAGGAAAGACAAAATCAGGACTTGCAGGCAGAAAAGCGGGCAATGAGGAAGAAGGATACCCAGACAGTTGCAATAACAGTAGGAACAACAGTCTTATAAAAAATAATTTACAATCGTATTTAGATATGTTACCGATACATGTAACTCTGCACGAATTACAGGAGGAGGCATTACTGGGCACATTGAGAGTGTTGCAAAGAGCACTTCTGGCTATCTTCAAAGACTGAAACAATACTCATTTCATGAACTTTAATCATAATTTGACTTAGGAATGGGGTACATTCCTGTCACGGTATTAGAAACCCAAAAGACTTGGAGAAATTAAAAAAGGAAAAGTACAAAATAACCAATTCATTGATGACCCAAAAAAGAGAATTTGGAAATAAAGCAAAAGGACTACAAACACCACCAAAAAGAAGAAATAAACACATCTTGTAGAAATATCTATGAAGACACTGTGGAATATTGCAAAGTTGGTGAAGGACAGAAATAGTAAAAGAATAAGTAAGTTCAAATGTAGAGATATGAAATGGGATGAAGTAATGGCCAGAGAAAGTGAAACAAAATTAAGCATAGCTCCTAATAGGAAAATTACAGACTGAAATTTGTACCTAACTTCTGGCTAAAAGTGTTAACATCTTTGCAGAAAGATTTAGTCCTCAATAAGAACTACTTATATTTACATCATGAACAGACACCAACCTGGTTAATGAAAGGAAACACAAAACTCCTCCTTAAGAGGGAACCTGCAAGCTGTCCTAAAAACTATATATCAATAACTAGCCTTCCAATGAAGTACAAACTATATACTTGAACTGATGTTGAGAAAGGGAAAAAAAATGAAAGTAATACGGAATAAAGGATCACTTGTTGCTAAATAATAGTCACAATGGAGAATTGTAAAAAAGGGGAAGACTCTCAGTATGGCATGGATAAATTACAAAAAAAAAACATTTAACAGTACCCTTATTCATGGATGAAGAAGTGCTTATGGATGTATAAAATGCACCTTACTTTGATCAATTATATTACAGTAACCATAAAACAGTGGCAAACCACTTTGTAGCTAAGCCATGATAAAAGACAAAGTATGATCCCAGGGATACAAATTTAAAGGGGGATATTCTAGGGTGAGTCTTTGTCACTGCAGCCCTTTTGTCTTGCCCTTAGCCCATTAAGCCGTCTACTTAACAGATTAAGTCAGGCACGGTTACGATCTGGCTCCCAGGAAACATCCAGTGGTGAACACTTCTCATCTTTTTGTGGATGTCTTAAAACTGTATAATTCATCAGATGAGATGTGAAAAGCACAATTGCAAGTGGTTAAAACTTTCTCAGATGCTATAAGAATATCATTTGGTCTTGATAAATGTGCAAAAGCAACATTTAAATCAGGAAAACTGCAGCACCAAGAAAATATTAGTCTGGGACAGGAATGTGATATAAAGGAACATGAGTAGGAGGGAGTGTATAAATATTTGGAACTTGAAGGATCAAAAATGAAACGTGAACAAATGCAAACAAAACTCAGTAAAGAATATTTAGAAGACTAAAAGTAATACTGAAAGCAGCTCTGATATCTAGGAACAAAGTCCAAGCTATGAACCAACTTGCTAACTTGTGACTGATTGGTCTCAAAGGGTACTGGATCAGTTGTACAGGAAAACAAGAAAATAATTCATGATTATCAAATGATATATAAAAAAATCAGTGTACACCAAGATTAGATATTCCTCATTCTGAAGGAGGTATGGGTCTCTTCCAGATTGATTACATGTATAGATCTGCCACCATGGGACTGTATACATATCGACTATCCTCACCACATCCAATCATAGTGAAAGCTTTCAAACATGAGAAGAATAAGTCTAAGATGACTTTCCTGCTTAGTTTAGCAGAAGCATATCGCTGTCAAGCTGCAATGGAAATCAAACCAGAAATAGGCAAAATTCAGGCAGCAACTCTGTACCAAAAGAAAGCAAAGGAAACAATATAAGGAGAAGGATCATATAAGAAGGCAAGAAATGTGGAAAAGGCATAACTATAGTACCAAGTACAAAAATGTCCTGGAACAACTTCACATCAGTCAGGATCTGACACAAGAATGGTTAAGGAGGGGGGGGATTTAAACCAAAAGATGAAAGGTTGTTATTGACATCTCAGGATAAGGACTACATGCATGTTGGTTTACAAAGTCCATTGAACATGTGGGAGAAACAGACAAATGCAGGTTCTGTGAAACAGAACTAGAAATAGTTGCACATCTTGTTGCTGGATGTGATGCACTAATGGCAGAGGGACTGTTTACTGAATAGCATAATAATGTGGCAAGACTGTAGCATTGGAAATCTGAGCCACAAATAATTACAGAGAAGATGAAATTTATATCACATGGGATCACCCACTACCAATAACTCAGAAAATAGATGGGAGAAAACCAAATATAGTAGTCAGTGAAAAGAAGACAAAAGTAACATTGATCATCATAATTGCTACTCCCAGTGATTACAGTGTCTTTTGTACAGAGAGACGCAAAGTCATAAAATACCAGGATTTCCAGGTAGAAATGAGGGTAATGGGGAAGAAGGATACCCAGAAAGTTGCAACACAAGTAGGAGTAATGTGTCTAATAAAAAAATAATTTACAGTCGTATTTAGACATGCTACCATTACATGTAACTCCATATGAATTAAAGAAGGAGTCAGTTCTGGGCACATTGCAGGTGCTGCAAACAGCAGTTTTGGCTAACAGCAAAGAATGAAGCAATATTAATTTCTTAAACTTTAATCATACCCTGACTTAGGAATATGGTCCAGTCCCATCATGGTCCTAGAAACTCATAACACTTGGATAAATTAAACTCAGTGAGAAACCATAAATGTTTCTGTTTGTGTGTTTGTGTGTGTGTGTGTGTGTGTGTGTGTGCATTTATGTGTGTGTGTGTGTGTGTGTGTGTGTGTGTGTGTGTGTGTGTGTGTGTGTGTGTGTGTGTGTGTGTGTGTGTGTGTGTGTGTGTGTGTGTGTGTGTGTATACCAGTATAAAATTCTATTTCTTTTCATTCCCAATGATCTTTGATCAACAGAAAAATACATTGAAAAAGTTATTTGATGATTACCATGATGTAAAGTAAAAAGCATCTAAACCAAGTGAGTGCATATGTAAACAAATGTGTAACATTTGCGGTCATTAAAAGTACTCAAAACTGCTCCCAAACTTAAATATACTAACTCCATGGTCACATAACCACAGAAAAAGCTAAAAACTGAAGTTGTGAAAAACTGTTCCCCTAATTGCAAATAATCATTACTTTTGTCCTGGTCCCCTTATATAAACATCACACTGAAAGACATTTGACGGCATTTATTAAACTTCCACAAATATAACTTTGTTAACTAATATTTATTAATAACAACCAAAACATAGTATAGCTGATTTTAATCACATCGTAAACACCCATGTAATGTTAATCAGGACAGCATGACCTTGCTTATCCTTACCCAGTAAGCAGTCCATACCTCCACTCAGTTACCAATCTTATGAAGCAGCGTCCCACCACTCACTTCATTTACCATTTTGAATTAAACATCCAACCAAATAAGCAGCGTTCTTACCTCCGCTCGCTTATTTATTTATTTATCCAGCAGCCTCCAACTGCTCACTTTCCTTTCCCATCTCATTGAAATGAACATAAATCACCAGAGAGGGGAAGAAGAGGGAAAGCCTGTCCCTCTCCTCTGTCCTACCCAGACTGATAAAATAACCACAATCCCCACTATTCCACCAAAAAGGGGAGGGAGGGCGGGTAGCCAGTTCATGCCAAAATGTGATTCCTTACAAAGTTACACTTGCATAAACCCCTTAAGCCCCTCCCTATCCTTACCTCATTTCCTCCCAATCATCCCTCATTCACATTTAACCCTTTCATTCCCCCTACCCTCTTAACTCCCACTAATATATTTATCTAACCCTCTCTGAAGATGTCCAAGGACAAATTGGTTTGTTATCAAACCTCATTTGTCACGATCTCCTTCAATAAACACATCACACCGAATTATGTTTGACGACCTTTATTAAACTTCCATAAACATAACTTTGTTAACCAATATTTATTAATTACAACTGAAACATTATATAGCTGATTGTAATCACAGCATAAACATCCATGTAATGTTAATCAGGACAGTGTGACCTTGCTCATCCTGACCCAGTAAGCAGCATCCATGCTTCCACTCACTTACTTTACTTATGAAGCAGCATCCCGTCACTCACTTCATTTACCAATTATTGAATTAAACATCCAAACAAATAAGCAGCATGCTTACCTCTGCTCACTTATCTATTCATCCAGCAGCCTCCAACTGCTTACTTTCCTTTCCCAACTCATTAAAATGAACATCCAACACCAGAGGGGCAACAGAAGAGGGCAAGCCTGTCCCTCTTCTTCACCCAACAGCCTGACCAGTCTGTTCACCCTCTCTCGTACCAAACTTCCAACCTAACTGCTCATTAAAAGGTGTTAAGCCAAACATCATTCGGTGCATGGCATTCTCTCTGTAACCAAACTGGATCCATGCCGTCACCTCCCAAAGCCCTATCACAGAAAAAGCCAAAGTAGCTATATGCCTAAATTGCTGAAATTAAACCCCGCTCCCTCTCCAATGCTAAAGTGACAAACCAGTCAATATAATAGTAAACCCTACCATCATGAACTACCCAATATAAACAAAAAAATGGAATATCATAGCAATCTCTGCCCAAAAAACACCCTCTGAATAACTTTAATACATTCATACCCAGATTGATATCTACCAAATGAACCACCAGAACTCTAAGAAACTCAATGTCACCCGAAACAAAAGAATGTCAATGATGTGCCATCATGCCCACCTGCATCCCCTTCTTCCTCCAAACAGATATACTAATGACCAAAGTGAGATTTTCTTTTCTAATGGATCACTTGCATAGTAATGCTACAGTCCTACCCACTATCCTTATAAAGCAAGAAAATATTTGGCATCCAAAAACCACCAAATTAATGATTTCAATACATCCTTGAAACAACAATCACATAAACTGTAGTTCAATGACCCTCCATTTACCCAACGCCAACCCTTGCAACCGACTAACTTTGACAATGACATGGGTAGTCCCATAAATATGGAAAATGTAATTAGGGATCTGGAGACCCAAGTAGATAGTAATCTCTCCTTTGATAATCACATTGCCAAAGTGGTTAGAAAATCCTTCTATGTGGCCCACCTAATCACAAAAGGGTTTGCATCCAGATCAAAAGAGATCATTGTGCCCCTCTGCTCATCACTCATCAGACCCATCATATACTACAACGCCCCATTTGGGATGTACCTTACAAGACACCTGCAACAGCTGGAAAGATCACAGAAGTACCTCACCAAGAGGATCACTGGCCTCAAAAAAATGCCCTATTTAGCTCGACTCAAGAAACTCCAGCTGTACTCGGTTGCATACCGCCTACTCGGAGGTGATCTCTGCCTGACATACAAGGCCATTTCCAACCCAGAATTGATGGACATACTCCACCTAAAGAAAACCTTATCCCCTCCAGCCACATGCTCTAGGGATCTAAACCTCACCACAACAATAAATAGGACGTGCTGGAGGGATAGGTTCCTGTCCCAGAGACGTCCCATGCTTTGGAACAAGATTCCAATCTACATTAGGCAGAGCTCCTCTCTAACACTCTTCAAGAGAAACCTGATGAGGGGGTGGGGAAAGCCAACACATTCCGGCTAAGCTTATAAATGCCTTCAGGCAGATAGCCTAGTACCTACCTATGAACCTATGAACCTATAACAAATTTAGGATGCTGCAAACTCAATTAACCAGCATGCCTTCTCTGTCTGTCACCAGTACAGATGAATACCTACCCACACACTTCAAGTGTGTGGAGCCAAAGGACCTTGTTGCCCACAGGGCTTGCCTAAATAATCAACCGGTCACTGAGATCCCAAGTCGTTATGATGCTACCCCATCTGTGGACAGCCCCAAACTCCCCATAATTAAACCTAAACATCTACTTCACCGAGCCCCTGACATATGTCATCTTTACTAGTCCTCACACTACTCACATACCACACAAACTCTCACATGATGAAACAAATAGGTAAAATTGCATCACTCCATGACCTCACTTCGTGCAGCTCCAGCAATTAAAAACCCCTTTGCCGCAACATCCATCACCTGATGAGACCACATCCTTCAAACCATTAGCTGAAATGACTTCTGCACTGACACCATCTGTGAATGCATTGTGTAGCACTCCAACAGCTGAAATACCCATCATAGCTCCACCATCTGCAAATAAAAAAGAAATGTAAATCATCTGAAATACAAAGAAATTTGAAACAACCCCCCCCCCCCCTGAATTCCCTCAATAAATCCACCTTCCCTTGCCACATCCAAGGCCCTGTTACTACCTTAGCCAAAACAACTTTCACTCTTGTAGGACTGAATATTACCTCATCTTCAATTGAAAGGCCTTATGTGTGCACACCAGCTGCAGTATAGAGATATATGTATGAGTAGTGTGTAATCATTTGCATACTTCACATCTGTACTGCAAGGCAGGGCCATAATTGTGTCATTAAGCACCAAAATAGCAAGAAATAATGGCCGGCGCTCTTCTATCTCCACAAAATCTAGGCCGGCTTCACCACAAATAACTCAACCCACTGAGTTCACTCTTCCAGGCAGTCAAACTCATAACCCATGAAAACACACACACACTCTCAAACCTTCCCCCGATAAAACCACACCCCTCAGCCACAAAATGCACCCATGAAAATTGATTTTTTTCCCTTCTTTCCTCCCTTCTTCTTTTTCCCTTTTTTTCTTTCTTTCCTTCCTTTTTCCTTCATCCCCCCATTGTTATCCTGTTTTCTCCTTTTTCTTTCCCTTTCCCTTTCTCTAGTTCTTACTAAATCTGGACAGTCTGCAAAATCAGTATGATTGTGAGGCATGATGCAAACACTCCTCCCTGGCACCTGCCCCACCAATCATCAGCAGCACATTTTTTTTTCAGCTTCTTCTCTTTATACGCCCTTCCTCCCCACTCACCAGTTTTATTCAGATCCGTTTGTAAAATATGAGTTTTGTGAGTTTCATTAGGAATGAAACAAGCAATGATAATGACTTGAGAACACTTCAGCAAGAATTACAGGACCATCAGTAGGTTCGTATTAGACTAACTGCCTTTATGGGTCATTTTAAGCCTAACCACTTTCCTCATGTGAGTGGAAAACCCTGCACCTTGTGTTTGTTAAGGTAAGCAGTTTAGCCATTATGTCAACCCCCAACAGATGCTTAAATCAAGAAATCGGGACAAAGCCATAACTAGTAGGGAAACAAAGGCCCACAATTAATAACACCATTTAAATACTGCCCGTACAAACTTAGCAAGGTGATAGAGTAACAGGTTTTGCACAAGTATGAATTTTCTTAAAGTTATAATCTCCAGGACTCCTATGTCTTTCATTGCTTCCTGACTTCCGCCCTCAATAATTTGTCAATAATTAGTCAGAGAACCTCAGTTTAAGAAAAGAATAACATGATGCAAACACCTGGATGCTCTGTGAAAATCTAAAAGCATTTTTATGCACTAATAACCATATTTTAAGAAATTTATATAAACGTCCATAGTAAACTGACAGAAGACTAATATTATAGAAAAAGTTTTCAAGGAAAGACCAAAATAGTCACACCAAACAGGAAGTAGTTGGAAGCTTGAAACTCAAATGTATATCAGTATGTTCTGACATCTACCCTCAACAATTCACCAATGATGTGCCAGAAGACCATCATTTATGAGAAAGTGACCAATACCATGAGGCAAAATCTAGACTGCTCTGAGATCTGTACGAGAGGTATGCCACTCATGCCTCTCGCACACTCCCACCAACAATGCACTCCTCAGAAAAACCACACACACCACCACCACCGAACCAACAAATGAACCAACAAATCCGCACCATCGAAGCACAACACCGCAATGCCTGAAAACAACAACCTTTTTTGTTTCTAACACATCATTATATGAGAACAAGCAACAGAAAATTAATAACCAACTCCCTCTATCTGTCTGCCCAAGTGTCCGCCACACTCCCTGTCTGAGCCATTCATCTGCAGACATCATGTTTTTTTTGTTTTTTTTTTTGTGAAGAAGAGCAACTTATATCCACTACCCCTTGGCTTACCATGTTCACTACAAATATATATTGCTTATGCCTCCTTAATGGCACACTGAATATTGTAGTTCACCTCTCATTCTGCACTGTATTATTGGCAGTCAATTTGCCTAATGTGGGAATACCCAGGACCAACTGCATGGAAGGCAAATCAGCTACCTGCTGTGCTACTGAGACTGTCATTTTCTAAAGGGGGCAGAGCAAAATCAATACATTAAGCCAGGGCCTACCTTAACCCTCCCCCATGGCTGTTAGCATCAGACATGCATGCCAATCATTCTTCGCGGGGAACTCTCAACCTGCAAAACAGGCATATTCTCTTCAATGATGAAACAGTGTTTTACCAGGAAAGCTCTCACCTTAATAAATAATTTTTTTATGTTTTATCTGAGTTGGTTTTATTTGATATTTTGAATTACCATTCTGCTGCAGGAGCACCACGTTGGTGTGTTGTTATACAATTCTCTTCAATAAACCAAAGCAGTGGCAAAACTCCTCCATTTACTACTATACTACCACTACTAAACGCAAATGAAAACAAAAATAAGGGGCAAGCAAAGCCACACAACTGCAGTAGGTTAACCACATGACACACCCAGTGTAGTTTTAAAGAGTATAGGTCTAAACATCTGCACAATAAAATCAGTGGCGGAGGTTACGAAGATGAATACCTTTAAAGTTTCAGAATAGAAAAAATTTAAGTAATAGTTTGTATCCCCCAACAAATCACACTGAATAATAATCCTGGAGTTCCATATTAAATGCAACCCCCCCATTCAAGGCAGAGTATCTGATGACAATCCTAAAACTAAACCCAGGTATCATCCATAAACCCTTAGTCGTAAGCTTCTCCAATGACCCAAATCCCTTGCAAGCAGGAAATCCTAAGCAGAAACTCCAGCAAGGCATGCCCCTGTACTCAGACAAAATTATCAGATCCTGCCCCTTAACAGAAACTGCAGAAAAACCCAGTTAAGGCAGGGAAAAACAAAACAAACAAAAAAAATGTATAAATCAGCCACACAGACTCAGCCAAGAGTACCCTAAACTCCCGTTAGTAAGCATCATGCACCACTTCCATACACAACTATTCCAAGGCCTACCTGACCACAGCAGTACCTACAGGTTGTCTGGGATGTAGAACCTGCCTTAGCAAATTCACGCCAAAATGTGATTCCTTGCCCAGTTACACTTGCATAAACCTTTTATTGGGTTTGTGGCCAAGCTGTTGTTTTTTTACACTTGCATAAACCCCTTAAGCCCCTTCCTACACTTACCTAATTTCTTCACAATCATCCTTCATTCTCATTTAAACCTTTCATCCCCCCACCTCTTAACTCCTACTAATATTTTTATCTAACCCCTTTTGAAGATGTCCCTGGACAAATTGGTTTGTTACCAAACCTCATTTAACTGTTAGCATTATTTTCAGACCAAACTTTCTGAATACTCATCTTTTAAGTCACTCTTGTAAAATCTGACATGGCATCTGCATTTGTATCTTAACTTTATTCTGCAGAAGTTTAGGAATATTGACTTTCTCTACAGGAGCAGTGGTGCATCCTGAACTATTTTTCAGAAAAGGTTTTTCTAAAACTGAACAAGAAATATATTTTATAACTCAACTGTAGCAGGCATAAAATATGTACAACCATCTAAATTGTTCAGCACACACAGCTGGTGCCAATGCTTGTAGTATTGCTTATTTAGCTTACAATCCTGATTTGATCACTAGTAAGTGATTGTTTCTATAATTTTGTTAACAGTTAGCAATGTCCCATTATCCATAATAGCTAGACACCATTCTTTTTAGAAAGTGTGTCCTTCAAGATGTCAGCTGTAAAACTGGACACCATACCAGCACATTTGTCTGCAATGCTGTCAGTGCTGATACATCGCAATACATTTCAAGTAATACAGGGCATTTAGTATTTGTACTAAAATACTATACTACATTATACTAAACCTCAAAAAGTAAATAAACAAATCATTATACCCTTAGAGCTACTTATTTAGAACACTGTAGCCTGATGTTCAATCATTTCTTTCTCCTGCATCATTAGTTGTGACTGTGATTCTTGTATAAGAAAGTCATTGTGTGAGCTATGATCACAAAATATAAAAATATACAAACTGATAATCCAGGTATGATAAATTTGTATTTCTTACATTGCCTTGAAAAACAATATGGCATGTGTTTACTTCCTGTTAATATCTGTCACTTAATGATCATATCGGGTTGTGTGAGTTAAGTGTCTTTTTGCAATCTTGAGCCAAACTCCAATGTACCACAATTACTATAAGTATATTGTTATATAACTATGCCTATGAACAAATGTTAATATAGTCATTTTCATCTGAGTCAAATGCATGGATCTGATGTCCCTTTCTGTCATCTACATTTAGTTGCAAAGCAGTGACTCACAAATCAGACTCCACTGAAATAAAGGCCAGAATTCCACATATTACATAGCCGTGTCATATTTATTATATAACAGTCAAAAAAAGGCCACGCACGGACGGCAAGTGCAGAGGCCAAAATTATCCACGGTAAAAAACACAAACGGCCAGGACAAAGGAGGAATCCAATCTTTGTTAGTTTGTTTATTTATTTATTTCAACATGAAGCAGACTGGTTTCGGCCCTGAAGACCTTTATCAATGCAAAAAGACAAAATGGTGCACTGATAACACCCTTTTTAAAATACATTCCTTAATTGTTCCACCAATCAGAACAAAAAAGATATTATTTAATTAAGATGTAAAAAAGCACACCCACAACAAAATGTGTACTCAATACAGCCACATAAAATATATATTAAATATAACCACATAAAGAAATACAATATACAGGAGATGTAAGCATATCTAATAAACCGAAGATAGAAACCTAAAGATGAAAACAATGCTGAAAGGTTATTGTAGAACCCGATGCAGTAAAGATATCCATAACAGGGACCTATATTCGAACCTACTAAAATGAACCTTAACACTATATTTAATATATGTCTTTAAAGGTGGTCATTAAGTCCAGGGGGAAACAAACCCCCCCAGATGAATGATTCATGACCTTTCTTTTTTATTAAGAAGTTTGTGCCATTTATACTTGGAAAACCTTAAACCTACAACCTTGTCAATGATGGTAAAATGAAACCTAGCCATTTTATGAACCAATGTATGTTTGTATAAGGCATTTGTATTAACCTTATTTCTGATATTACTCAAATTTTCTGAAATCCGTAATTTAAAGGACCTAGATATTTGACCTATATAAAATGCAGAGCAGTGGCACTCAGCCATATAAATCAACCAACTGCTACTGCAATTTGTAATAGTCTAGATTTCAAAAACTTTGTAGTATTTTTGGTGGAAAAATTCTTTGTTTTCAGTACATACCTACAGAAAGTACAATGTTCACAGGGAAAACAACCATACACTCTAGTACCAGCTAAGGTGCTTTGAGTTTTTACTTGAACGGATGAATGCCAGATGTCCCCTAAAGTAACCCCTCTTCGATATGAAAAAGCACATCTATTGTCCAATATTCTGGCCAAATAATCATCAGAATGTAGAATGTCCCAATGTTTCTGTACCAGCTGAGTAAGATGGTTAGTATTTCTACCAAAAGTGGTAGTAAACCTAATTTTAGATTCTTCATGGGATTTAGAACCTTGATAGGTAAGCAGTTCTTCCCTAGACATCTTATCCACAATAGAACTAGTATGTGACAGATGTCTGGCTGAATACCCCCGTTCTACAAATCTATGGGTTAAATCCTTATTGAAATGGACAATTCCATCTGACCTGAACATATCCATTTTATCTTCATAAATTGGGATTTTGGTATATTCTTCGTAATATGGCCTGGATGACAGCTGGATGCATGCAGTAATGAGTTAGAATAAAAGGGCTTCCTGTAAACTGTGCTAGCTAAAGTACCATCATGTTGTTTATTGACCAAGACATCCAAAAATGGAATTGATCTCCTATTGGAGTCAACAGTAAAGTGAATGCCCCATTTATTGTCATTTAAATAACTAACACATTCTTGTAAATACACTAAATCAGATTTCCAAATCATTCAGCAGTCATCCAGGTACCTATGCCAGATATCCATTTCATCCATAAATATATTATGTCTCCTATCATAAATCATATGGCATTCCAGGTAACCCATGAAAAGGTCCACATAAATAGGGGCAAAAGTGGCCCCCATGGCGGTACTCTGAACCTGTAAATAACATTTCCCATTAAAAAGGGAAACATTCTTATTTAGTACCTGCTCAACCAGGCAAAGAAGAAAGGTATTAAACCCAGGACTATACAAATCAAGTTCGGTGAGCCAAAAATCAAATGCCATAAGACCCGCCCAGTGAGGGATGCTAGTATATAATGATGTTACATCCAAGGTGCATAATAACCATTCATCTTCCACTTGAGAGTCAGCAATAATGTTAAGGAACTCTGTTGTATCTTTGATCCTAGCCCTGACTCCCTTCAACAAAGGTTTTAAATATTTGGTTAGGTAAACAGAGATGGGTTCTATTAAGGAACCCCTTCCTGACACAATAGGCTGGCCTGGGGGGTTATGAAGGCTTTTGTGCAGCTTGGGAAGCAGATATAAATGTTGAGAAGAAGGTTCACTGACCTTAAGATTAAAACAGGTTTGTTCATCAATGATGCCCTCACTCTTAGCCATATCTAAATAATTGTCAGTTTCAATTTTGAAATGTAAAGTTGGATCAGTAAGCATATTTGTATAGAATCT
The DNA here is from genome assembly GCF_019279795.1 of Protopterus annectens. Taxonomy (NCBI): domain Eukaryota; kingdom Metazoa; phylum Chordata; order Ceratodontiformes; family Protopteridae; genus Protopterus; species Protopterus annectens. Next base: position 247,744,039 of record NC_056737.1, read on the forward strand.
GGCATCACTGAGCTGTCTATTGGCCTCAGTTTCATAATCAGACCAATTCATAACCACTATAGAACCCCCTTTATCTACTTGGAACTATAACCAGATCTTTCCTACTGTTAAGCTTACAAAGTACCACTCTTTCTGCTTGATTAAATTGTTAAAAAGCAAACCCTCACTGGTGTATCCACCAAACTGTAACTCTTTGAGTATACATTTCTGAAATATCTCAATGTGTTTATTCATTGGTGGTACAACACTAGATGAATGAAATTTAAAGCCCACCTCATGAGGTTCAGTGTAGTTTTCTGAATCTCTGAAAAAAATCTTTAAATTTGGAAGTGTACAAAAAGACAATAAATCCTATGCAAAATCACTTTCTTTTTTTTTTGTAAATCAAAAGGCCCATATTCTTTTATTAAAAGGGAACATTGCAAGAAACGAGTTTATCAATTAGAGTTGCAACCCTTCTCTTTATGTTTTTTTTCAAATATTTTATTGATTTTCAAAAAGACAAAACATAATTTCTAATAGAATACAAATGAAACAAAAGACAAACTATATACAATATGTACATATGGCCTATATAAAAAAATGAGAATAAGTTAGAATTAGGGAAAGGTAGTTACACATAACAAAAAAAATCAGTGTAATTTCTCCAAGTACAAAGAAGATGTGGAGATCTTTAAAGTCTCAATGAGAGAAAAAACTTTCTTCCAAGGATTGTTGATCCATTTATTAGAGAAGATTCTTGTTTCTTTTAACGTTGTTTCCATATGTATTGTTTCTTCTAGTAGAGTCATAAATTCTTGAAAGTTGGGTTCAGATTAAGTTTTTCATTTTCTTGTAATACATTTTCTAGCAATTGCTAGTGTAGTCAATAGTAGATACAAATTCTGTTTGCTCATAACATTTGTTTCAGTTACATTCAGAAAAATCATGGATTTAGTTAGTATGAAAGAATCTGAAAAAATAGCTTGAAGAAAATTTCCAATCTCCTCCCAGAATTTTTTAATTTTGATACACTCAAAAATATATGAATCCAATCAGCATTACAATTATGAGAACATCTCCAACAAAACAATTGTTTGGAAGAGTCTATTTTAGCTATCCTATTGGGAGTGTAAAATGCCCTGTGTAAGAATTTCCATGAAAAAATCTTCCAAGCTTGTAGATTGGAAGTTAATTTAATAGAATACAATACATTAATCTTGTTTTCAGAGGAAAGATTAATCTGGTGACCTTTAGTATTAAAGTTCCAGAAGTTTTATTTTGGATTAACTTTGTAGATTATTAAGTTTTTATAGAGCATTGAGGTTAAATTAGACCAATTATGATTATTATAAATAATTTCTTGGATAATGAAAATTAATTTTGGTTCAGAATTAAAGGAGGAATTATTGATAATTCTGTATATAACTCTTGAGCATGAAATAAAATGCTTTGAAGTATAAGCCAATCTGAATTTGGAATATCAAAGGTGTTTATTATTTGTTGTATGTTTAAGACTGATGAGTTCCTAATACAATCTTGCCAACAGGTACATTTTTTTTAGTTCCCAATTATTTATAATGTTTTCATGTAATTTGTTGGGAAAGTTTTTAGTTATTTTGAAAAGAATTAAGAGTTCCCACCATAATTTAATGTCTAAGTTTGAGTTTATGAAAGATCTAAATGAGTTATAGATGTAGTTTATGAAGACAGAGTTGGTGGGTTTTGAAACGTTAAATTGTAAATTAAGACATAATATTTTCCAAAATTTATTTATTTGATCATTTGAAAGGGTATTTTTATGAGTTTATTCTCATTTAAAAAAATAGAAATATGAAGGAATTTCCAAGCTGATGAAATTTCTGGGTCTACCCAGTTGAAAACTATTTTGAATATAGAAGCCTTAATATATGTCTCTAAGTCTGGAAAATTAATTCCTCCCATTTCCCAGGGTCTAATATGGTGAGCATAGGCTATCCTGTTTCGTTTAGGGAACCAGAGAAAATTTAAAATAATTTTATGTCTTGTAATAGTTTTTTATTAGGTAGCATTGGAATGGCTTGAGCTATATAGTTTATTTTTGGTAATAATACCATCTTTATTAATTGAAGTCTATCTTCAAACTTTAGGAATAATTTATTCCATTTGTCAGTACTAGTTTTATGGTATTTAAATTTTTTTTATAATTTGTAGATAGAGTGTTATTAATAGTGTCATCTATAATAATTCCTAGGTAATTTATAGAAGAGACCTGTTTTCCTATTAAATGGACTGGAGTTATGAAAGAATTTTGTTTTTTATTTAAATGCATATAATTAGATTTAGATTCACTTATACGTAAACCTGAGCTATCAGAGAACCTTTTAGTCTGTAGATCTAACTCTTTAAGAGATTCTTGTGAGACACTCAGAGTTAAAAGTATATTGTCCGCAAAGAGCATGATTTTGGAATTAAATTGATCATAAATGTCTATACCTTTAATTTTGGTGTTTTGGTGTACTGTAATAGCAAATAATTATATTGCAAGAATGAATAAAATGGGTGACAAAGGACAGCCTTGCTTTGTACCTTTGAGTATTTTAATGGGTTCTGAATTAAAAGGGCCTAGTTTTACATACGCAAGATTATTTTCATATAGATTTTTTATCAAAGTAATGAAATGAGATGGAAAATCAAAGATTTCTAAAGCAAAATCACTTTCTGAGACCAAAAAACTTGGTATGTAGTTCAATACTTTATTCAATACATCATAATCACTGACTGACAAAACAGCAGAAGAAATATTTATGATATTGTTGGTAGTCTTTTCGGCTCCAAGAATTGCAACATGGTCTTTATTGTTAAGCTGGGATTGAGCTCTATATTTGTGTTTTCTACCCCTCCCCATTTCATATACCCTCTAAATGGACCTTATCATTAGTTACAAGACCATCACTGGACAAACAATGCTTGTGCGCTGGTGATGTCTGAGAAACCTCATTTTCAGTATCAGTATGGGAGGATATTTCTTCTCCCGAACCATCACTTATGGTCTTTTTTAGGATAGATTTTCTTTTTCTTTTTTGCCTAGGAGTTTGATCCCTAATTTTAGAAAACTTGACATTTTTAGTTTGTTCAAAGGGATGACCTTGGTTATAATCATACTGAACTCTATTAAATTTACAAACCTTCCTAGCTTTCAGCTCATTTTCAAATTATAACAAATCCCCACTCAATTTCTTTAAACATTCTTTATATTGGGGTTTGTGTTCAAATTGTTTGGCATCATGACACATTTTAGAAACACCTGTATTAAGAATTTCAATTCTGCATTCGTGAAAGGCATATAAAGCCTTCACAAATTCCATCGAGGAATTTTGTTGGATACTGGACCAGGTGGAAAGTAAAACCTCATCTGTCTACCCCATTAAAGGCTTCAACTGAATTCTCAAATCCCTTGGGGTAATCCCCTTCTGGATATAGGCTTTAAAAAGCCTTGCATGCCATACACTGGATCTAAGGGCCTTCGTATTTTTGAAAATACTGTCAAAAAGAAAGTGATAACCATCATCTTGGATTAATTCCAAGCCATTTTAGGTAAATTGGTTCCTAGAGACTCAAAAATACCAATGTCGTCCTTATCTACCGATAAACCTTTCAAATTTGTTATAAGGTCCATGTTGGAAAAGGAAACACTAACTTAGTGAAATAGAGCAAACCAAACAGCGACAAAATAACTAATGTTAGTGATTGATATTGGCACTGTGTATAGTATCACAACTAACTTCCAATACCAAAATAGCCAAAACCAATGGCTAACCCAATATACGTATAGCTATGTTAACACTGAAATCAAAAAATCACAACTATATGTCCACCCCTGAATTGGAATACTAATAATGCTCTATATTTAAGTAAGTTAACACTTTCAAAAGTTATAGACTATCAGAACAAATATCAGCAGTAAAGCACATCATAATAACTCATTCCAGTATTATGGTTATAAAAACAAAAAATATTTCAAAAAACATTGTCAATAAAAGAAACAAAGAAAAGTATTTCCACAAATGTCACAAAATGCAAACATACAACTATAAATTTTTTAATAGCAATGAATCTGTGGCTTACTTTCATAAACCAATATGCCTATTTAAAAAAAGGGCAGTCAATAATGTCCGTTAGAACAGTTCAATGTTTAAACATGAATACCAATTATCCCCAGTCAAAATTACATACTTTCACAATACTTCATAGAAATATATACAACCCAAAAATGCTATCGACATACCCGTTGTAAAAAGTTTTTACTAGTAATGTCTGTAAAGTGGATCCACTGATATAAACACGAACAGAAGTTTACTTCAAGAACACTCCATTAGGGTATACACTGTCAAAATATATTCTTACTGTGCCCATTGTTAAATATGACAATAATGTCCAATAGATAAATCCACTATTTAGATACAAACAAAAATTGTCACCAGTCACTGAATAGTTGCTGGACCCAAAAGCAACTCCCCAATAGGAGTATTAGTTGTTCTATAAGAACACCCATTGTAAAAATGGCGACCAAAAAAATGTTCCTGGACCCAAGAATAACTCAGATAATTAATGACTTACTCAACATATCTGTTGTAAAAAGTTTTAACTGATAATGTCCGTAAAGTAGCTCCACTTGTATAAACATGAACAAAAGTTTGCTTCAGGAACACTCCTTTAAGGTATACACAGCTGAAATATACTCTTACTGTGCCAGTTGTTAAATACGACAATAATGTCCAATAGATAGATCCACTAATTGAACTATTTGGACATATTTAATAGGAGTTGTCATAAATCATAATAACAATCCTGGACCCAAAAACGACCCAAAACCAACTCCCATATAAAAATATTGTAAGAGGAATGCCCAAAAGCAAACTGTTGGAAGCGCCTGTTGTATTCAATATGACCGTTGTTGAAAAAATAGCAGCCAATAATGTCCGTTAATAAATATATTGTTAAACACAAACTGAAGTTATCCTATATCACAATAACAGTCCTGGACCCAAAACAAATCAAAAGCAACTCACCCATGAGAATATAAATTATTACCATAGGGAAAGTGTCCCACAATACAATGTTAGAATCACTTGTTGTTGAAAGTAGTGACCATTAGTGTCCTTTGAATAAATCCACCATTTGAACCAAACAGAAATTATTACCTACCAAAGTTCCGTTCTCCATAAACATTAAGTGAATGTCAAGCTGAATTTTCGGAGAACCTGTTTTTAATGTCCCACTATAAATCCGCAATCTCCTGAAAATATAGAGCCATCCAGCATCAATATTATCGAAACATATGCCAGAGGAATTGACCATCCATAGACCCAAAAAAATTGAAGACAATCTCCAAATGGTTACCATAAATGGGAAATCATTCCCAAATGATAAAAAACTGCAGCTGCATAGAAAACACCTCAAAAATAACAAAAAAGGTGCACCAATAATGCCTAAAAGCACAGAAACACCCAATACTGAAATGGATTCCTCAGACACCATCAGCGAAGTCAAAAGATCTGATAACAGTCATAGAAAGGCCACGCATGGACGGCAAGTGCAGAGGCCAAAATTATCCACAGTAAAAACACAAACGGCCAGCACAAAGGAAGAATCCAATCTTTGTTAGTTTGTTTATTTATTTCAACATGAAGCAGACCGGTTTCGGCCCTGAAGACCTTCATCAATGCAAAAAGACAAAATGGTGTACTGATAACACCCTTTTTAAAATACATTCCTTAATTGTTCCACCAATCAGAACAAAAAAGATATTATTTAATTAAGATGTAAAAAAACACACCCACAACAAAATGTGTACTCAGTACAGCCACATTAAAAATATATATATAATACTCTTACTGGGGGAGATGCTTTTGGGTCCAGGAACTATACAGTGACTGGTGACAATTTCTGTTTGTATCTAAATAGTGGATTTATCTACTGGACATTATTGTCATATTTAACAATGGGCACAGTAAGAATATATTTTGTCTGTGTATACCCTAAAGGAGTGTTCCTGAAGTAAACTTCTGTTCGTGTTTATATCAGTGGATCCACTTTACAGACATTACTAGTTAAAACATTTTACAACGGGTATGTTGGTATCATTTTTGGGTTGTATATATTTCTATGAAGTGTTGTGAAATTATGTAATTGCTGCTGGGGATAATTGGTGTTTGTGTTTAAACACTGAACTGTTCTAACGGATATTATCAACTGCCATTTTTTACAACAGGTATATTGATTTATGAAAGCAAGCCATGGATTCATTTCTATTAAAAATTTATAGTTGTATGTTTGCATTTTGTGATATTTGTGGACATACTTTTCTTTGTTTCTTTTATTGACAATGTTTTTTGAAATATTTTTTGTTTTTATAACCATAATACTGGAATGAGTTATTATGATGTGCTTTACTGCTGATATTTGTTCTGATAGTCTATAACTTTTGAAAGTGTTAACTTACTTAAATATAGAGCATTATTAGTATTCCAATTCAAGGGTGGACATATGGTTGTGATTTTTGATTTCTGTGTTAACGTAGCTATACGTATATTGGGTTAGCCATTGGTTTTGGCTATTTTGGTAGTGGAAGTTAGTTGTGATACTATACACAGTGTCAATATCAATCACTAACATTAGTTATTTTTTCCCTTTTTTTTAGCTCTATTTTACTAAGTTAGTGTATCCTTTTCCAACATGGACCTTATAACAATTTTGAAAGGTTTATCGGTAGATAAGGTCTATATTGATATTTTTGAGTCTCTAGGAACCAATTTACCTAAAATGGCTTGGAATTAATCCAAGATGATGGTTGTCACTCTCTTTTTGACAGTTTTTTCAAAAATATGAAGGCCCTTAGATCCACTGTATGGCATGAAAGGCATTTTAAAGCCTATATCCAGAAGGGTATTACCCCAAGGGGTTTGAGATTTTGGTTGAAGCCTTTAGTGGGGCAGCCGGATGAGGTTTTGCTTTCCACCTGGTCCAGCATTCAACAAAATTCCTCAGTGGAATTTGTGAAGGCTTTATATGCCTTTCACAAATGCAAAATTGAAATTCTTAATACAGATGTTTCTAAAATGTGTCATGATGCCAAACAATTTGAACACAAACCCCAATATAAAGAATGTTTAAAGAAATTGAGTGGGGATTTGTTACAATTTGAAAATGAGCTGAAAGCTAGGAAGGTTCGTACATTTAATAGAGATCAGTATGATTACAACCAAGGTCATCCCTTTGAACAGACTAAAAATGTCAAGTTTTCTAAAATTAGGGTTCTAGGCAAAAAAGAAAAAGAAAATCTATCCTAAAAAGACCAAAGGTGATAGTTCGGGAGAAAAAATATCCTCCCATACTGATATTGAAAATGAGGTTTCTCAGACATCAAAGTCAAGAAAGGAGGCCAGCACCAAGAGTGATAACTTGGTTTATTCCAAATGATGATAAATCAAACCGGTTTCGGCAACTTTGCCTTCATCAGGTTTCTCAGACATCACCAGCGTACAAGCGTTGTTTGTCCAATGATGGTCTTGTAACTAATGATATGGTCCCTTTAGGGGGCATATGAAACGGGGGGGGTAAAAACACAAATGTAGAGCTCAATCCCAGTTTAACAATAGAGACAATGTTGCAATTCTTGGAGCCGAAAAGACTACCAACAATGTCATAAATATTTCTTCTGCTGTTTTGTCAGTCAGTGATTATGATGTATTGAATAAAGGATTGAACTACATACCAAGTTTTTTGTCTCAGAAAGTGATTTTGCACAGGATTTATTGTGTTTTTGTAGACTTCTAAATTTAAAGATTTGTTTCAGAGATTCGGAAAACCACACTGAACCTCATGAGGTGGGCTTTAAATTTCATGCATCTAGTTTTGTACCACCAATGAATAAACATGAGGTATTTCAGAAATGTATACTCAAAGAGTTACATTTTGGTGGACACACTAGTGAGCGTTTGCTTTTTAACAATCTAAATCAAGCAGAAAGAGAGGCACTTTGTAAGCTTAAGAGTAGGAAAGATCTGGTTATAGTCCACGCAGATAAAGGGGGTTCTATAGTGGTTATGAATTTGTCTGATTATGTAACTGAGGCCAATAGACAGCACAATGATGCCAGATTCTATAAAAATATGCTTATTGATCCAACTTCACATTTCAAAATTGAAATTGACAATTTTTTGGATATGGCAAAGAGTGCGGGCATCATTGCTGAACAAACCTGTTTTCATCTTAAGGTCAGTGAACCTTCTTCTCAACATCTCTAGCTGCTTCCCAAGGTGCACAAAAGGCTTCACAATCCCCTGGGGTGGCAAATTGTGTCAGGAAGGGGTTCCTTAATGGAACGCATCTCTTTTTACCTAACCAAATATTTAAAACCTTTGTTGAAGGGAGTCAGGGCTAGAATCAAAGACACAACAGAGTTCCTTAACATTATTGGTTACTCTCAAGTGGAAGATGAATGGTTATTGAGCACCTTGGATGTAACATCATTATATACTAGCATCGCTCACTGGGCGGGTCTTATGGCACTGGATTTTTGGCTCACCAAACTTGATTTGTATAGTTCTGGGTTTAATACCTTTCTTCTTTGCCTGGTTGAGCACGTACTAACTAAGAATGTTTTCCTTTTTAATGGGAAATATTATTTACAGGTTCAGGGTACCGCCATGGGGGCCACTTTTTCCCCTATTTATACAGACCTTTTCATGGGTTACCTGGAACACCATATGATTTATGATAGGAGCTATAATATCTTTATGGATGAAATGGATATCTGATGTAGGTACTTGGATGACTGCTGGATGATTTGGAAATCTGATGCAGTGTATTTACAAGAATTTGTTAGTTATTTAAATGACAATAAATGGGCATTCACTTTACTGTTGACTCCAATAAGAGGTCACTTCCATTTGTGGATGTCTTGGTCAATAAACAACATGATGGTACTTTAGCTAGCACAGTTTACAGGAAGCCCTTTCATTCTAACTCATTACTGCATGCATCCAGCTGTTAATCTAGGCCATATTACGAAGAATATTCCAAAATCCCAATTTATGACGATAAAACAGATATGTTCAGGTCAGACGGATCTTGTCCATTTCAATAAGGATTTAACCCATAGATTTGTAGAACGGGGGTATTCAGCCAGACATCTGTCACCTCCTAGTTCTATTGTGGATAAGATGTCTAGGGAAGAACTGCTTACCTATCAAGGTTCTAAATCCCATGAAGAATCTAAAATTAGGTTTACTACCACTTTTGGTAGAAATACTAAACATCTTACTCAGCTGGTACAAAAACATTGGGACATTCTACATTCTGATGAATATTTGGCCAGAATATTGGACAATAGATGTGCTTTTTCATATCGAAGAGGGGTTACTTTAGGGGGACATCTAAGTTTTTACAAAAGGCATTCATCCATTCAAGTGAAAACTCAACGCACCTTAGATGGTACTAGAGTGTACGGTTGTTTTCCCTGTGAACACTGCACTTTCTGTAGGTATGTACTGAAAACAAAGGAATTTTCCACCAAAAATGCTACAAAGGTTTTTGAAATCTGGAGTCTTACAAATTGCAGTAGCAGTTGGGTGATTTATTTGGCTGAGTTCCACTCCTCTGCATTTTATATAGGTCAAACATCTAGGTCCTTTAAATTACGGATTTCAGAACATTTGAGTAATATCAGAAATAAGGTTATTACAAATGCCTTATACAAACATACATTGGTTCATAAAATGGCTAGGTTTCATTTTACCATCATTGACAAGGTTGTAGGTTTAAGGTTTTCCAAGTATAAATGGAACAAACTTCTTAATAAAAAAGAAAGGTCATGGATTATTCATCTGGGGTGTTTGTTTCCCCCTGAACTTGATGACCACCTTTAAAGACACATATTAAATATAGTGTTAAGATTTGTTTTAGTAGGTTTGAATATTGGTCCCTGTTAGGAATATCTTTACTGCATTAGGTTCTACAATAATCTTTCAGCATTGTTTTCATCTTTAGGTTTCTATCTTCAGTTTATTAAATATGCTTACATCTCCTGTATTTGGTATTTCTTTATGTGGTTATATTTAATATATTTTTTATGTGGCTGTATTGAGTACACATTTTGTTGTGGGTGTGTTTTTTTACATTTTAATTAAATAATATCTTTTTTGTTCTGATTGGTGGAACAATTAAGGAATGTATTTTAAAAAGGGTGTTATCAGTACACCATTCCTCCTTTGTGCTAGTCATATTTATTACAGTCATACAGACTTATCATGCATAATAAATGCTTGCAACTCTAACCTAGGTCATAGCTGGAAAAGGGTCTCAGATAAGCCCACTAACCCAAGAAGCATAGAAATAACCAAGTAAATCAGATCATTCACATTCACTTCTCTGTAAATCATAAAATCTATCTAAGCCAAGAAAAGGTAACTGCCATCAGCGAAGGGATTACCTACCTTATTCCAGAAATGTCATTTGTGTTGTCAAGTCCAATTTCATGTTCCAACTTTATTCAAAATCATCAGTTCCATAAAACAATCATTTGGCATGCAACCGAATTCTAAATGCCCTTAAACTGGCAAACTACAACAAAAAAAAGGACGAATTTCCATTAACTGATGAGAGAGAGAGAGAGAGAGAGGGAGAGAGAGACAGAGAATTTCTATTAATTAACAATAGAAAATGTCACTGAGAAATTGGAAAATTGGTGTGTAGGCACTTATACAGAGGATAAATGCAATGGCTCAACATTCTCTGTAGGGATATTCATAAGACTTTACAGTGGGGTGATTTCAAACATGTATAATCTTTCCTTTCAGCATTCACAAAACTCATTTCATCCTCACAGATTTCTTGCATCAGACTTTTAACTTTTCCTTGAAGAGAGGAACCTTTCAGATTCCAAGCTCTAGCTATGACTTTCTTTTCTGCTAAAATCATTGGTTGTAATAAGCATATTTGATGATTATCCAGGTTCAAGAAAACGTAGAGCCTAATTAAAAATAATGACGAGTGAGAGTAATTTCCAGCTACAAAAATTAATTCTGCATAATCTTATAAAAACACAGGCCCAACTACCTTGTGCTCTCTGATCACAACTCTAGTACCTTGAATCTTGGTTGAGAAAAACATGACAGACCTTTGGTGTATTAAAAAAATTAAAGAGACTGCCATGCAAAGAAATTAAATGTTCTGGACCTGATAACACTGCAGGGAATTAGCATAATATTAGCCCAGCACCCTTAAGAGATTTGAACCTGAATATCTCATTCACAATTCAGGCAAAATGTATCTGTCAAATTGCTCTTAGTTCCCAAACATATTGCCTTCTCTTATTAATATAAATGACCCCCTACACTGAGACATTCACTGTATAAATAAGGCCCAATCCTCACATGGGTAGACCACATCTTTAAGTGTAAAAGCGTTCTTAGTAGAAATGCATATTTTTTATCTTCTGACTTTGCAAAGAATGTCCAAGAAAAGCCTTTCCACATCATTAGTCTGTTGTATACATACATCTATACCCAGAATTTTAAAGAGGGGTACTTAAGCAACAACCAATATATTCTAAAGTTGTGGGGAGTTTTCATTGAAGTGAGCTTTCAGTGAAGTGGTCCTAGTAATTTCATTTTCAGTCAAGTGAGTTTTCAATCAACCGTAGTAGACCCGTATGTGTGTATATATATATATATATATATATATATATATATATATATATATATATATACATAGTTCGAATCCACAATCACCGAACACACTTTAACGAAAGCGCTTTCACCGAAAAAGCGCTTTTGTTAAAGTGTAAAAAAAAAAACATTTTTGCAGGGGGGCTTCCCTCACACCCCCCTAGTTTAATATTTTCACTCCGAGGTCACACTACAGTGGGGAAAAGGGAATTTTCCCTTATCCCCACTGTAGTATGATCTCCGCACCAGTCATACTTACACGAAAGTGCTTCTTTGGTGAAAAGAACTTTCGCACAGGTATACCCGGCCGAATCTGTTTCGGAGATGTTGCCATTCGGGGATCCATATGGATCCCATATATATATATGTATATATATATATATATATGTATATATATATATATATATATATATATATATATATATATATACACACACACACACACACACACACACACACACACACACACACACACACACCTTTCTCATAAAATCAATTATTGCTGTCTACATAGATAGATTATTTTCAAATATAAGGACAGTAAATAGAATAGATGCCCTATCCAAATAAAAGAAAGTTCACCCCTGTCCATATTCAATCTGGATCTATGGATGGGAAACAGAAAATTTACCCCAGGACTGCCCCTTGCACTTCCAGTGGAGAGAGGCATCTCTTAAATGCTACATCTCCTGCATAGGTCTTAAATTATCTATGGTATGATCCCAGGTATTTTCACTAGGAACAGTATATAATTATTGACCATTGGATGTGTAAGGCCAATAAAAAAACAAATGGAATGGGTTAATTCAGGCACGTAAAGGGAAATTGACTCTGCTTAAAGTGGGCTGCAAGAGGAGCTTGCCTAGTACTTACCTATGAAAATCTAAACTACTGTAAGTACATTGCCAGTACTTATTACTAATGGAATCCCATTTCCTCCCCATCTTTATCAGAACTCAAAGTAGTAAACTACAGAGGGTGTTTGTCTATTTAAAAGAACAATGAAAATATATGCAAGCTTTAGAGCTACAAATGTGAAAATCAACCAGACCTACACTGAGCATATGTCAAAAAATGATAGAGTAATGTATGATGAGTTAGACATGGAGATGCCACTTGCATACTCCACAAGCAACCAGTATGGACAGAAAATTAATATGAAGAGTAGATAACATAAAACAATCTGCACATTTCTCCCCTCATACATGTATCATTACTCCAGTTATTTTAAGAATGGTACATCCCCTCTGTGTCCAAAAGATAACATCCCACCAAGTTCTTAACTTAACTTGATCAGGTCCACATTAAATCACAAGCCTTCTCCTTGCTTCCATAGCTACCTGTTGTCACTCCTGCATTCATTTTATTAAAATGAGATAATGACTCCATGTATGGCTGTAAAGACTGGGCTTTTGTCTCAGATGTTTCTTCTAACAAAGCAGGGGTAATTGGATTGTTGGGTACATATAGAGTCCAATCCATGCTTAATTTTAGATGAAGCCTCCTCTGGATGTGTAAAAGAAAGTTAATTCCCCTTTAAAGTGACTTGGAGTAAGGCAGAATAAATCAACTTATATTTCTATTTGTTCAACTTAATACACATCTAGAAAGCAGTAGGTGAGTTTCAGTTGAGTACTCATGGTCAACATGCACTTGGGCACACTTTACAAAAATAACCTTTCCAGAGCTCCTAAGGGAAGGAAAGAACTCTCTTGTTATGAGCAAAGGTGCTGAAGCAAACTAGGATAGGATGGGGAATCTTTGATCAGAGCTAATTTGAAAGTAGATATACTTTGCACCTCCAATTAAAGTCTGGTCTGTCTCTCTCCCCATCCACTCTGGTAGTTTCACCACCATGAATGCAACCCAGTAAGCCCCTTCTTCCTTCTCAGGGATACTTGAAACATAAATGTTTTTCCTTCTTGCTAGATTCCCAAAGTCTACTGTCCTGGCTTTTAACAAGTCCAGTTCTGTTTTCTGATTTGCTAACCAGTAAACCACCTCATCAATCAATTGCCCACCTTGGCAAGATCCATGGTGGACAGAGACAGTGACAACTTTATTTGGGCAATAAACATTACAAAGGTAGAAGTTCAAATAACTATAATATCAGTCATTCACTTCTAATGCCTCAGCAAAAAGCATTCAGTGGAAGAGCAAAATAAAAAAAACACAACTAATTTTAAAATAAAAACAGTTAATAAATCAATTAAAAATTAAAATAATAAAAAATAAAAATATCATTGTACCAAGTCCTTTCAATTCATTTCCATATTCAGTCCATTGGGTACCAAAGTTTTATACTGAAGTATACATAAACTTTATTTATAAACTGACTGTGGTCACATTTATATAAATTAACTTTTAACTACACAGATGCCAATAAACTATGAACATTAATATTATTTAACTGTGGCTAGTACTCTTGTAAAGACTGAAGCAGGACAGCCCGGATTATCCTTAATTTTAGATGGAGTTGGCACATGCAAGCCCTGTGGCAGGGGAACCAGTGGATCCAGGTTGATTTTTACTGATGGTACTGTGTTTATGTGTCATATACACAAAAATGGGGCTCTCAAGACTTGTCCACATGTACACAATCAAATACAGGTCTTCTGAAAAAGAGAAATCGGTTAAATATAAATTTTAAGTGGTAAGGGGATCAGCAGTCATCACTCTCCCATCTTAACTGGAAGTCAGTTGTCAAGTTTTATTTTTTGATTGGGTTCTTTTGCAATATTATAAAGCAACAATGTTCAAAAAGACACCCCTGTGTGTTATGAAGCAAGCTACCAAAACTCACCATGTCAGAGGCTACAGCTCTGTGCACTACCTCAGAAGCACTGGGGATAGTTGTAGATGTCTGATGAAGTTCATGTTGAATGAAAGTTCTTGGATCTAATGAAGTTCATGTTGAACGAAAGTGCTTACCAGTTGTGCTTTTTTTTATTTTAGTGAAGTGTATTATTTGTTTGTGAAGCCGTTTTTGTTATTTTTATTATATAACTGCTGTAATTTTGTTAGAGTCACAGAAGAAATGAGGCTTTATTGCATGCCCAGTTACTGGAGACCTAACATGTCATCCAGTTTACATGTTAGTTTCTTTCTATGGCAAAGATCATATTAATAAATCATAAAAGTCTCCATTGACAAGTTACATTGTCAGCGTACAACCCATTAACAAAATGCACACATGTAGGACCTATTACAGTTTCAATACTAATTCCCATTGTATCTAAATATAAAACTCAGGGTAACCATTTCCTGACATATTTATGACAGGCTCTGGTGTCCGAACCCCCACCTCACACCCCCACTTGTTATATCAAAGTACTGATAAGAACCTTATCCAAACCAAGCTATTTCCTAACATATTTATAATGGGACCTGTCTGACAGACCTACCCCACAATTGGTTATCATCATCATCATTATAATCAGCCCCCTTTTTTCTATTTTTCTACAAGGGATCAGGGTGTTGTGTAACTGTCGCCATCTCTCTCAATTCAATGCCACACTCCTGTCCTCTTCAACACTCATTCCTAACTGTTGCAGATCTTCTTTCACACAATCCATCCACCTCTTTGCTGGATGCCCTCATTTCCCCTTACCTTCTTCCTGTCTGTTCCAAATCTCCACCAGACTGTCTTTGACTTTTCAGCACGTGTCTGAACTGCCATAATCTGTTCTTTTTGATCTTTTCTGTAATTGGAGCTACTTTGGCTTCTGCTGTTATGTCCTAATTTCTTCATCTGCCCACAGTGTGCACCCTACCACTCTTCTCAGGCACTTCATTTCCATCATCAGTACTTTGATATAACAAGTGGGGGTGTGAGGAGACTTTTATGCTCTGCCTTTACTGTCCAGGTTTCTGTACCATACAGTAGTACTGGTGGCACCACTGTCTTGTACACCTTACTTTTCAGCTTCTTTGGCATTCTTCTGTCATAGACTACACCTGAAACTCTATGCCAGTTGGCTACAGCCCCCTAATTCTAGCTTTGACCTCTTCATTCAGACTTCCTTTCTCCTCAACATCCATCCCAGATACTTGAAGCTATTTACCTGTTTCACTTGCTTTACTTCTATCTCAGCTTCTTCTGATTTCCCATTTGCTGTCATTATCAGTCTTATCTGTGCTTAGTTTCATCCCATGTGCCTTCAGTTTTGCATTCCATTCCCCTATCCAAACTGGTTACCCCATTCAAAATACGTATAACATACTGTATTTCATGGATTATTTTATTTTTCCAAATTTATAATTGATTTTAGACACCATCATCACTAAAAACAATAACGTTTTATTATGATTCAATACATATCTTTTGTCAAACACCAGTAGAAGTGTTTCTATTAAGTCTACAGACTGGAAAATATCTTACCTACTGTTCCTTGTAGTTGTACCTTAAACTATGACAGAGCCAGGCAAATCCAAAAAAATGTAGCCCCAAGTATCCCTTTCTAATTTCTCACATCTTCAATAGTCCATTATCATAGGCTGCATGCATGCAAGAGTATAAAAATATCTGTTCAGGCACATCCAAGCAAATGTTTTACATTTCCTGGATGTGATTTTATATCCAGTTTAGAAACATATAGTCTTTCACCACAGTAGAGTTAAGTCTTTCTTTAACCAAGTACTCCAAGATATTCTTATTGTTGTGGCATTGTGTAGTTTTAGTTCCTACAATACTCCATGAGTTCTACTGATGTGTCTCATGATCTTACAAGAGTCCCCTCTATAAATAATAATTCAATCTCTGGTTTAAGATTCTGACAATAGTTAAAATATTTATACTCTTAGCTGTCTTCATCAGTCGCTAAATTCAGTCATCCAGGCATCATTCAACTTAAAACTTCCTTTTGTGTTCTCCTGTCCATCCATATCCCCCGACTCTAACTTGCTTCCCAAAAAATATCTGCCCTCACATCCTTTAGCCATCAAATGTCTACCTTAACATATCTAGGTATATCCTCATTTCTATAATTAATAGGTAACAAGGAATTATTCCACATAAGATTTTTTTTCTGTTTGTGAAGAGATTTCAATATACATGGAACTGCTGTTTTGAGATGCAAAGAGGACAAACGTTATCTTTAAAGTAGTCCTGAAAAGAAACTTCAGTTAACTGTCTATATCACAGTAAAGAGTCAGCTAGATGAGAAGGTAGTCAAAATACTTTAATAGCATATAAATAAAATAAATAAACATACAAATAAAGTGAAATCAACAAAAACAGTAGAGAGGGATGAGTGCTTTTGCACCAGACCTCGGTGCTTCCTCATATCTAAAATGTTAATAAAATTACACCATTTAAATATCAAAGAAATTAGCACCTCAAATCACATGACTTCAAAGCAGGTTTTAAAGGGACATGCTCATTCAGCCCCTTTCCTTTAGCAGCCTGAAGTAACACTATCCATTTAGTTTCAAGTCCCCTTATATTAAGAACATACACTTCTAATACAAAAAATTTAAAAGTAGGCATAAAACCTTTCTCTGGCACATGCTTACCAAGTACATTCTTCAAATTACATCTACTCATACTATATAAATGTTCTCTAATCCAATCTCTGAAGGGTCAGTTCATCTTGCCAACATAATAGCTTTGACATACATCACAGCATGCAAAATAAACCACATTTTGTGTAGCACTATCAGCATAGAAGGCCAAATTATATTTATAACCTGTGATAGGATGTAAAAAATAGTTACTCTCATGCTTTACACCCAATGTTGGTGAAGACCAACTATCAACCCCCACTGGTAGCCTGTGAATTCTGGAAATACAAATCTTTTAATCCTTCCTTTAAAATTGTGAACCTTCTATACCATATGTTTCTTCTTTCTTTTTTGAAGATCCAATATCTCATCCTTTTTTAATTTCTCCAAGTCTTTTGTGTTTCTAATACCATGATGGGAATGGACCCCATTTCTAAGTTAAAGTATGATTACAGTTCATGAAATTAGTATTGTTTCAATCTTTGATGTTAGCCTTCATTAAATGATCTTTAAAGGTAATTGGGGAAGAAGGGATTCAGATATCTCGGGGCTTTGAACAGAAGTTGGTACTAAACTTGCTTTCAAGGATATTGGCAATGTCAGACAGACAGAATAAGAGGCCACATTATGAATGCAAATAGAGTATTACAGTGACTGTATTTTTGTTTTCTAACACAGCTAAGGAAGGATTTATAATCATCACTAGCTTCAGAGGCCTGACAAAGTTCATAAGTTCCTTTAGTGGACTTGAAAGAGGTTTTTGTAAACCTTTTTGATATTATCCTTGATAAGATACATATTGAATACACTAAATAATTTAAAAAGTATATTTTGCTTGCTTTATGATTTATTAAAAGCAGTGGACCACCAGAGCATTTTTTTTATTTTACCGTGGTACTTGCTTCTGGTAGGGACTGCTAGCCCAATGCATTTTTTTAAATGGGTGTAGACTTCCTTAGTGAAGCTTGCTGCTGTACTAAGAGTCAAGGAGATGAGGTCATAAATGAGGTTTGATATTGCATCCAATAGCAGGTTGATGTTGACAGGCTTCTAGTCCTAAAATTAATTTGGGTTTACTGCAGGAACATTTTGGAATTTAAAAGAGAAGATCAAAGTTTATGCTCCAACTTCACTGCGGAAGGAAATACCAGAAGAGTACGGAAAGAGATGACCATATTTGTAAGAATGGGGTCACAAATGCCATGCCTTCAAGCAGGCTTATTTACCAACTGCTCAAGGAAAGTTTTGTTTATTAAGTTGATGAATTTTTAGGTATATTCTACTTTGGAGGTCTATGTGTACAAGTTTATTAAAGGATAGTTAAACTCACCCAAATCAAGGGAATTTTTGCTAACAGGGTATCAGGTAGAGCACTGAGGTATCTCATATGGTTATCAGGCAACAAAGCAGGTGATCTGCAACAAACTATTTGTTGATAATTAATCCTACCTAACATGATCTATACTTCAATAAGTTCAACTTATGGCTCCCTGGGTATCTCCTTGGATGTAATATGTTCTTTGACAAATATGGAGAGTCCACCACAGTTGCTATTGAGCCTGAAAGCATGAACAGTGTAAAACCCTAGTACAGGGGGACTACTCCCTTTACATTTAAACCAGGTTTCATTAATTTCTCACATGTAGATGCTTTCCAAATGCAGGAGTTACTCAAGATCAAGAAATGTATTGTTTAAACTGGCATTAAGGAGAGTCATCTAATGCAATCCAAACTTGGACTGATATGTTAATCACAATGGGAAATTCAGAAGGTGTTGTCTTCTTAACAAAAGGTAGTATTGAGGCAGTTAGCCAGCATGTCAAATCTTTGAAAGGAGAGTTGTAGACCACCCATAGCAAAACAAGTTGGATTATTGAGCATCTCTTTCCATGCTGAGACATAGTGGATTCCCCAACTATTTAAACAACTATTGAAGCCAATTATCTTTTCTTTTCTTTGTATCTTTGCATCATTTGAGGTGAAGGAAGGATTCAGGAATAATGTCTTTGCTGCATTTATATTGGGCGTGGAGGGTTCTGATATATCTCCGCATATCCTTTAGGGTTCTCCATCTCAAGTAATTTATTCACATATGCACCACTGTCATATCATAGTGAGATTTGCCAAGAGTTAGGACCCTTAAGGCCCTTGTAATAGGCAGCATTCTGGTGAAAGATAGCTCACTGTAACCTTCTCCTTGTCAAGCCTTGTGAGTGGTGAGTCAGTGTGCCTGACAATCGAATTACCTATCACTAAAACATTTTATTGCAGCTATGGTTCAAAATGATAGATTTAGAGTGTTTGCATTCAGAGTGACTCTTTATTGGAGATATGCATGAGGTGAATGAGAGGTCCGATTTTTGATAAGACTTAATCTTATTTCTAGAAGGCTCTGGAAGTGATTGTTTTATAGCCTCAGCATCTTGGTGTGATTAGAGGAGCATCATGGTAGAGGTATATGAGGCCTGCTGTGCCCATGATAAATGGGTTGAGGACCCGGCCTACTCTAACCTATGCCATGGACCCATATTTATGGTGGGAGGTGTGTATGTGCCCTTATTGGACAATGTATATCTGGCATAAAGCTCAGTAGCCCTGGTCCATAAGATGCTGGCCGACTGGTGTCCAGTTGCCTACCATGGGTTATCTGGGATAGCTCTGTTAAGTGAAAGCAGGATGTAAAAATAATCAACCTGCCAAACTAAGAACTGCTAAACTCAGGGTAGGTCAATGACAGGATGCAGCTTGGAAGTGGATGACATGATGGTAAGGAGGAGGCTGGACATATTATATATCCAGGACCCAAGATGGAAGGGCAGTGCAGCAAAGCCATGTGGCTTGCAGTCCAGAGTCTACTACACAGGAGGAGGACAACTAGAATTGGCATAGGAATTGTGGTGAGCGAGAGGATTCAGAAGACAGTGAGGGATGTCATTGGAATTAGTGGAAGACTCATGGCAATCAGACTACAGTGTAGGGTTAGGGCACTGTTCAAAATCTCAGCCTGTGCCCCACAGCAGGGTTGTGATAGTGAAAAAAATAATGCATTCAGACAGCCTTTGCAGGACCTACTTGATAAAATAGGACAACATGAAGTGGTGTTGATAATGGGTGAACTGAATGTACATATCGAGACATACCGAAAAGGATATTAGGACTGCTGTGGTCCACAGGGGTTGGACAACAGGAATAAAGAAGGAGAGGCCATTTTAGACTTCTTTGTCTGGCAAATGGCTTGATGGTGGCCAACACATGGTTCATCAAGAGAGACAGTCACAAGATCACATACTAGAGTTGCCTGCAAGCAACTCGGGTAGACTTCCTACTAGTATATAAAAGGGACTGGTGTAGAATTAATGATTGTAAAGTCATCCCCAGTGAAACAATGAGGTTAAATCATAAACCACTGGTTGCCACTATCAGCTAAAAGCAGTAGTCAGAGAAGGCTATAAGGTCAACAGAGATAAAGCTGAAGACCTGGAAGTTAACTGGATAGAAAGTACCGAGTTCAAGGAGATACTCAAAAGAGGAAATAGGTGAAGTTGAAGAAGAATAATGACAGCACCTTAAAACAGCATGTTTGAGGACCACAGAAGAGGTATGTGACCGAGCCAGGTATGAAAATAACGTACATAAGGATTTCTGGTGGTAGAATGCAGAAGTCCAGGAAGTCATCAAAAGAAAGAAGGAGAACAGGAAAAAGTGGGACATAGAAGAGATGGTCCAGCTTAAGAAAGAATACTGGTTGGCTAACAAAGAGGCTATGAGAGGAGTTGCAATCATAAAGATAAAGGCATAAGAGGCACCCTAACATTTCTGGAAATTGATGCATTAGCTAGCACAACTAAACTCTATAAAGTTGCTAAGCAAATACAGAAAAATAAAGATGATAGTCAGACACTCTTTGTAAGGGATTCCAGTAACAACCCGCACACCAGTCCCAGGAAATCAAAAGTAAATCGAAGGAGCCCTTTCAGCAGTTTCTGAATGAAGTAAACTCCATAGAAACTGCACTGTACTGCCACAGACACTGCAGCCCACCCTAAAGCAGCAGGCTGAGATGAGGTCACAACATCAAGATGTTGGGTTAGATAGGAGAAATGGCTTCTGAAGGTGCTCATAGCAGTATGGAGAGAACGGTGTATCCAAGATGACTGGAGAATAAACACACTAGTCCCGGACTGCAGAAAGGTAATAGAATGGGAGGAGGCCAAGAATTTATTTGGACTGCAGATTAGAGATTGCCTTCCCTATCAAGGATTGATATCACAGTATAAGCTAAGAGAAAGAAGTAGGGAGATCCTAAACAAAAGATCAGCACTGGTAAGGTTTTAGTAGAATCTAAAAAAAAAAAGCTGCTATTAAAAAGGGAATAATTAGCAGAGGATATAAAATATTGCATGATACCTATAAGAATCAATCAGAAGGGTTAGAAAGAAATAATGGGGGATATATGCATGTCTCCCAAATATGCAACAAAATTTAGAAGATTTAGGATTTTTGCTTGGAAACGTGTACATAGATATTTTTATACCCCAAATACACTCCAGAGAATTTTTCCTAAGGTAGATAGCAAAAGTTGGAGGTGTGATGGGGAAGAAAGCAATACTTGGGAACATATTTTCTGGGAGTTTGGGGGGTTGGCAGACTTTAAGAATTTCCTGAAGGATACACTGTCAGAGATGCTGGGTGGGCAGATTGGTGTAATGAGGGAGATGATTTTTATAAGGTATGATACAGAATTGGAATTGCCTAGCCATGGTAACACCTTGCTGTATCTAACTGGGTCTATATTATAACATCAAAGTCTTAAAACTTTGAATGTTATAATATCGAACCCTATGCACCGAACGCTGAAAATAGCGAAGCTGCAGAATATCGAATACTTTCCTAGGGAAAGTATTCAATGGATCATTTCTGCAGCTTCGCTATTTCCTCAACTGTGGAGCAAAGGTTATGGACTGGGTTAAGGTAAGTGTGTGAACAGATCGGGTTAAGGTGAGTGTATGATAGTTAGGGACCTTAGGGTTAGGGAGCGGGTAAGGTAAGTGTGTGATAGGGACCTTAGGGTTAGGGAGTGGGTAAGGTGAGTGTGCAATAGGGACTTTAGGGTTAGGGAGCGGGTAAGGTGAGTGTGCAATAGTTAGGGACCTTAGGGTTAGGGAGCGGGTAAGGTGAGTGTGCGGTAGTTACGGACCTTAGGGCTAGGGTTGGGTTAAGGTAAATGGGTAGCTAGTAGTGTATGTGTAGTTTAGTGTAGGGTTTTGTGAAGTGTATGTTCATAGGTTCATAGGTAGGTACTAGGCTATCTGCCTGGGGGCATTTATAGGCCTAGACAGAGTGTGTCAGCTTTCACCACCCCATTGATTAATTAACTGAGCCTCTGTCAAGGAGAGCCAATGAAGTGATCCCAGGGGTGTATTTTCTGTTACCCATCCACTTGTCAAGGTTTCTCTTGAAGAGTGTTAGTGAGGGGCTCTGCCTAATGTAGTTAGGAATTTTGTTCCAAAGCATGGGGAGTCTCTGTGACAGGAATCTATCCCTCCAGCATGTTCTACTTATTGTTGTGGCAAGGATTACCTCCTAGAGTGAGTGGTTCGCAGTGACTTGGATTTCTTTATGTGGAGCATGTCCATCAATTCTGAGTTGGACATGGCTTTGTAAGTCAGGCAGAGATCACCTCTGCATAAGCGATATGCCACTGAGTAAAGCCAGAGTTTTTCCAGTCGGGCAGCATAGGACATATGTACTTTTGTGGTCTTTTCAGCTGTTGGAAGTGTCTTGTGAGGTACATCCCAAATGGGGCCTTGTACTCTATGATGGGACTGATGAGTGACGAGTAAAGTGCCACTATAACCTCTTTATTTCTAGATGCGAACCCTTTAGTAAGTAGATGGGCTACGTAGAAGGATTTCCTAACTACCTTGGCAATATGATTGCCAAAGGAGAGATTACTATCTATCTGCATCCCCAGATTTCTTATTACCTCTTCTGAATTAAGGGGACTGCGTGGTAATTTATGGGGGTTTTGTTTTTCCCAATCGGGATGACTATGCAATTTTTGGCATTTAGCTGAGACCATGACTTTGACACCAGGTGTCTGTCTCAGTAAGGCCCTTTTGGAGAATGTTTGTGTCAGCCAGAGAGTCAATTATGGCTCCCAGTTTGCAGTCATCGGCGAACTTGGTTAGCCATAGTCCTCCTGTGTTTGCCTGTACTTCTGAGAAGTATATGCCGAACAGTAGGGGTCCCAGGACCGAGCCTTGTGGGACACCACTTGTGACTGGTTTAGAGGCGGACCTTGAGCCCGCTATTCTTACCGTGTGAGTTCTGTCTGTAAGCCAACTGGCAACCCATCTTGTGATGTAGGGGTTTATGTTCAGGCTGGTGAGTTTTTCTATAATTCCTGAGTGGGGAATGGTGTCAAAAGCCATGTGTGTGGATTATATATTTTGGTGTGCTTGTGTTGTGTGTATTTTTGTCGGAACAGCAAATTTTTTCCCTGGGAAAAAATTTGCTATTCTGAGTGTTCGATGTTATAGTGTTTCGATCAAAATGGTTCGATATTATAACATTCGAAGTTTTAAGACTTCAATGTTATAATACAGACCTATCTAATTATGGTGGCTGCTAAAAATGAATTACTAGAAAATCAAAATCTAAACCAACTGTATTAGAAGTAGTGAATATAGTAACAGAGATGAAACAACTGACATTGAGATCTTTAGAAAAAGGTAAAAGCAAACTACATAGAAAATGGGAATTTTGGGAACAATACATTCAGGGGAGTAATGAGGTTTAAAAGAAGGCAGGACTTAAATTATCTATGTAATGTTTGAAAATGATTGGGTAGATTATAACATGCAAAGTGTTTGCAATTGGGAGTGTGTCAGTATGGTTTGTGACATAAAATGCTTGCAACTGGGATTGTGTCGGTGTGGTTTGCTTTCATTTATATAAAGGTATGATTGCTTATGTCATAAGTGATGATTTAATGAATGTTTATTGTTTAAAAAAGGGGGCACGAGTTGAATAATTTATGTAATGTTGCTTAGGGTATATGATATATAGCAATATCTGTGAAGTATAATGTTTATTAATGTTAATTTGTCAATATAGTTTGATTACTTTTGTATAAATGTGAATTTGCCTATGTCACAAGTGATAATTCAATAAAAGTGTTTAAAAAAAAGATGTCTTTGCACTTTTCTGTTTTCTAGGAGCCAAATTATAGCCATGAGCTAATCTGTTAAGTATACAGCTTAATGGGTTAAGGGCAAGACAAAAGATCAGCGGTGGCAGAGAGTCACCCTGGAATATCCCTCTTTGAATTTTATCCCTGAAATAGTAATTTGTCCTTTATCATGGCTTAACTCCAAAGTGGTTTGTCACTCTTTCACGGTTGCTGTAATGTAATCAATCAGTGTAAGGTGTCTCTTATACATTTTTAAGCACTCTTTTATTCATGAATGTGGGATACTGTCAAATGCTTTTTTGTAGTCTATGCATGTCATACCTAGATTCTTCCCCTTTTTACAGTTCCCCATTATGACTTTATTTAACAACAAATGGAACTGTGTTCCATCTGCTTTCTTTTGTTACCATTTTGTTCTATTGCCACTAATGAGTTTTCTTCTAAATAACTATAAACTCTATCAGCATCAATTCCAGTGCATAGTTTATACATTGTCAGAATTCAGGTTATTGGTGTATAGTTTTTAGAATAGCTTGCAGGTTCGGTCTTAAGTAGGAGCATTGTTTTTCCCATTGTTAACCAGGTTGTTGTCTGTTCAGGGTATGCATGTAAATAATTCTTATTCATGGCTAAATCTTCATATAAAGATGGTAATACTTTTCGTCAGAAGTTAAGTACTGCATCTGGGCAGAGTTTTCCAGTTAGAGGCTTTTCTTAACTTTTTTTCAGTCTCTCTGATCGTTACTTCATCCCAATTCATATCCTGTACATTTGAACTTCTTACTGTCCAGGTCCCCTTCAAATAAAGACACATCACACCAGATGACATTTGATGACCTTTATTAAATTCCATAAACATAACTTCATTGACCAACTAATATTTTCATTTAGATCATGGTATAAACATCCATATAACAGTTAACTTAGGGAAGCATGACCCCACTTGCCTGGACCAAGTAAGCAAAATCCTTACCTCCACTCACTTAATTTACTTATAAAGCAGCATCCAGCTGCTCACTTGAATTTCCCAACTCCTTGAAATAACCATCCAACCAAATAAACATCATCCTCTCCTCCTCTTACTTAGATTTGTCAAGCAGCGTCCAAACACTCACTTGCATTTCCCAACCCTTTGCAATGAACCTCCAACACCAGAGCCTGTCCCTCTTCTCCTCCTACCAGCTTGACCAGACTATTCCCTATTCTTCATTCCAAAATTCCAGCAAAAACTTCCAAAAAAACCTAACCATATCTAAAGGTCAAACCAAAGTCATTTGGTGTACACCATACCATCTAAACCAACTGTATCCCTGTCATCAACCTCCTTGAGGCCTAACAAAATTCGCCAAAGCAACCAGTTGTCTAAACATCTGACTTAACTAACGAGCCCTCCACCAAAGCCAAGATAACCACAGTAGACACACAATACCCTTACCTTGAAATAACCTCTTTAAATCACCAGTCCTCCTATCCTTCCAATTGTAACTCCAGAAGTATGCCACATCACAACCTTGCAAATGTTTCACAAAAGCAGAAAGGGACCGCAATGTCTCCTGCAACCATGCCAGCCCATTTGCATGCTGCCCAGCCTAACTGCAGCGCCATTTATCCAACAGATCTAAGAATGTCAAAATATTTTATTTTTCTCTCTTTGAATTCTCCCCTACTAAATCCAATGGCCCACCAATGCACACAAAATAAATGAACATTTTCTTGCCCTCAACCAACACAGCTAAAGCTGAATGCACCATGTATACAAACTGATTACACTTCCAATTAATCCATTTATGGTCTTGGCCAATATAGCATTACTCCCCAAATGTCATTTCAGCCTGAGCTTTGATAGCTTAACCAGTAATGCAACCAAATCATTCCCCTGTACAAATAGAATTTTATGAAAAATTAGCTCAAGATATAAGGGCAAAATTTGGACATTCTGGGGCACCGTATAGCAGCAGTATGCTCCTTTACCCAAGTCTCCCATGAACTAGTTCCTAAAAACTTACCTATGATGCCTAACAATGAAGTACTCCAGCAACATGTTATACCTAAAAGATAACACTACCACAATACTATTCTCCTGATTAATGAGCTAACTTCTTTGAAACCCCTCAAAACCTGCTTAATCTTAAACATCCCCAAAATTCACTACTTCCTAATAACATTCCTAGCAAGAACCCTAGCCACAGCACTCAAACTAACCTTACCCCCCAAACTCGCTTCTTCCTAATGACCGTCCAAACTAGTACCTTAGTGAAAGCTGAACATCCTTAATCCGCTACTTGCCCCTGACCTTTCCTTCAAACCTTTTCTTCCCTTATGTTACATATGCAGCTAGTAAGGAATTAAAACATGACCCACCTCTGCAGAACTCCAAAAGCATGTCTTCCTTAACCTTCTAGCACCCACATAAACAAAACACCCCATTCCTAAACCAGCCCAAAAAACACCCACATACCTATAATACTTCCTGATCCTACCTACAAATTTGCCCAAAGCACCAGTGGCATGGTCCTCATGCTACTCCCTCTAAACCTACACCTGGTATGTGAGCATTACTAATACCCACTTGAGGGACAGATTTTGTCAACCTCACAATACCACACCTTAAGACCCAACTCCAATATCCTGTCAAGCAAGACACATCATTAGCCCTCTACAAACACAGTAACAACTGGATGGGTAACTGAGTGTACCCCAATGGTTCCACCCATCTGAACATGAGGGTTGAAATTGGCTGGTTGGTAACAGACCTAACAGCTGTTAGCCTAATAACTTCCTATGCTCCTGTGATTGTTGTGACTCAGTTCCACCTGTGGGAATGCCACCCTCCCCATAAACAATCCCCAACATTGTTACCCTGCCCCCAACCAACCTCTACCTTCTTGCTCCCACACTCCCCAAAGCACAGTACTCTGACATGCCTTAATGAACCCGGATAAGTAGGATTACCTGTGACCACATTGTGTGCCACTGCAGCCGCCAGAGCATCCACCCCATCAGAATCCCTTACCTTGCCTCTCCGCTCTCTGTGCACTGCCCTTTCCAGTCTCATTATGCATTACTCTGCTGACAGAGACATCCACTGCAACAGCCGCCAGCACCCCTTGGGCCTCCATCATTCTAGCCATCGACCGAGGTCCACTCAGCTCCTCCTATCCTGCAACCTCCTTCTTTGCAGCTCCAGCAATCAAAAACCCCTTTGTAACAAGCCACCAGATGATGCGACCTCTGCACTGATCTGTGACTGCATTGCGTAGCACTCTGACAGCTGAAACATCCGACATAACACCACCATCTGCAAAGAAAGAGAAAAAATGTCAGTCATCTGAAATGATGAGAACCTGCTCCCTCCCAATGTTTTCAACAAATCCATCTTCCCTTGCCACCACCAAGACCATAGTACTACTATTACTTGACCCAAAATGTTGTAAGAATATCACCTCGTCCAGCTGCAAGCCCTTATGTGTGCACACCAGCTGCAGTATAAAGATACAGGAACAAATACATGCAATAATTTCTCACCTCTGAAACCTCCAACAATAAAGGTGCAGTACCATCAAACAGGTGCATATTACAGTAACCGCCTTCGTGTGCCGTTTTAAGCTTAACCAATTCCTTCACGTGATCAAAACCCTGCACCTTGTGTTTGTTAAAACAAGCACTTAATCATTATGCCAGCCTCCCAACATATGCTTAATCAAAAAATCTGGACAATCCCATAACTATTGGGGAATAAAAGCCCACAATTAGGAATCCATTCAACACCACCCATACAAGCCCAGCAAGGTGATACCACAGCCGGCTGTTCCCAAGCATGAATTACCTTAAAGTTATAATCCTGAGACTCCCAAGGCTGTCATTGCTCTCTGACCTCTGCCCTCAAAACCTACCTGCAAGTAGTCTGAAACCCCAAATTATAAAGAATATGATGCCCACACTGGTCATCCTGTGAAACCTAAAATTATTATACATGAACACATATTTTAACAAATATATAAACATATGTAACTGACTGAAAGCAAAACATAGTGAGACAATGGCTCATAACAGGGTTGCATTAGTACAGATTTCTGAAGGGTATGCAGACTGAGACTCCACTTCCTGCCATTAGTCCCCAACTTACATCTTACCGATTAGTCAATAATTTGCCAGGAAACCACACTCCATGAAAAAATGGACCAACATATGAAGGAAAATGCTGTATATTCCGTGAACATCTGTACAGTTTAGAGGTATGATAAACCCATAACCATTTAACTATCTCAGATATTTGAACAGACATCACACTGCAAATGGCTGACATAACCCCAATGTCACTAAATTATCAGACATGCCAATTCCTCCCCTGACAATTCTGGCAAATCTGTACAACCTAGAGACATTCCAAACAAAAGGCAGCAACCCAAATTTGAGCCACCCATGGCTCCCCCTTGCAAAAAGCTAACAACCAAACAAGTAAGGTATGATTCCACCTGTCAACCCCCAAATCATCCAGATAAAATTCACCAATGAAAGGCAAAGCACTTGTTAACAGCACAGAGCCATAATCCTCTGTACTAACCACCAGATGACATGTCGTGAATCCTAACCCAGTGATTCAAACCACAACTGCTTATCCCCCCCCCAACTTAGCATTTAGTTTGAAAACAGCACACTCGTCATTTGATTTTCCCCAACTCAGCAGTTCTAAAATTAAATGAATTTATCATATTGAGTTTCACAATAATTCAGTGTTACTGTATTACAACACTTATTCCACCATTGAATAAGAGCCTCATAATACATCATCAGATAAAAAAATATATATATATATATATATATATATATATATATATATATATATATATATATATAAATGTGCAACAGTCATACATAATGCAGTTTAAAATCCTGTCTGGAATGCCTGACACCTTGCCTTATCCACATATTGCAGTTTCCAGTTAGGTGGCTGTGATCAGATTTTGAAAACATCACACAACTAAAATAAAATTGCTAAACTGAAGTATCCTGAAACTGCTAAACAAGTATCCTGCCCTCATGAATAGTAAGCAAAGATACCCAGCATCAATCCACAACGAAGATTTTTTTTTTTTTTTTTTTTTATGATAAGGTGCATGACACATGCATGGAGGGGTACCATTCAGCTACTTAACATACAGCCCGTGAAGCCATTCGCACCTCTGTTGTGACACCGGCAGGAAAATTAATGTGCGCATAAAGAGTGAACACCAGATCTTTGAGTCCACCTGCACATGCGTGGATGGAACAGACACTCAAGGGAGCCACTCAGCCCATGGAAACATTTCAAACTGAGGCCACCACTCAGCCAACTGAAACCAGCCACTGACCCACCAACAACACTCCACCTCTGAAAGACAACCAAAACAGGGACAACCAGGTCAGACCCCACCACAAGGCAGAACACCGGATATGTCCATCCTCTTTTTCCCCCCTTCCAATATATGAAAACAACCCCCCAAAACTCTCCGAATGCATGAACACCCCCCCAACAGTCATTCACCAAATCCTGCACTGTGCCCAGACAAAGGAGCCCAAATCTATGCCAGAAGCCACCACAAAACACTGCTCCCCCTTCTTTTTTTTTTTTTTTTTTTTTTTTGTGTGATTGTACAAAAGGCATTTCGACTGCAGCAAACAAACCATGAAATCATCTCATCACAAACATCAACTTCCAGCCCACAACCGAAATAGTCAGAGCCGCGGACCAAGCAGCACCAACCAATGTGTTACAACCATCACAAGACTCCGCCACCCCGATACATGAATTACCTCATAATTAAAGTGACCTCCTTACCTCCACCAGCACTTGAAATAGCTGTTACATTTGATCAGGCTGTATTATCATCCTGTTACCCCCCCCCTCCTCTTACAGCAAAGTAATCCAGATAGCTTACCTTATACAAGCCAAAAAAAATAAAAAAAAAACATAATCCAATAACAAAGTATCACCTGGGCATGCACAATGGCTACAAGCGTTAAATGTGGGTACCTGAAAGGCCAGCAACATCATAACTGCTCTTCTCAGAAGAAGGCATGCCACTTCTGAATTGCAACTGAAACCACCACCTAGCGACCTCAGTTCACACCAACAACTAGAAGCAACATGGAAAACAATCAAAGCATCACTCCACATAACATGCCCGGGAGAGAAATCATGCCTTTTTTTTTTTGGCAGATCACACCACCAATGAATCCCAAACCTGATTGCAAGCTCTAGAAAAAATAAATAAATAATGGTGCTCCCCACCAATGAGATGATGCAAACCCTCACCAACGACAATGGAACACACACTCTGCTCGCACAACCAGGGCAGAAAAGCCATCACCAATGCAAACCCTCGACTGCTCCCCAGGACCTTGGCCACTAAAACCACCCTACCATGCAACCATCCAACAAACCCTCAGAGGACAAAATACCACACCTAAACTATCCCTTTATTTCAGTACACTCAAGCTGAGATCCAAAGAAAAGCATCCAAGCCCACACTTGACAAAATAAACCACCTGCACATAAAAAGTTTGAATTCAGAAAATCCATTCCAAACACAGAAATGCATCCATAAAACACTGAAAGCCTTGAACTCCAATGAAGCACACTGCATCCCCATCCAAGTGCAATTGCAGCCATTGCTGAACACTTCAACATGAATCAAGCCAGATGAGACAGTCTGTGCTGCATGCAAGACCCTGCATAGCATGTCACCATTAACAAAAGTGTCTTAAATGTGCCCTAAAGTGTAAGATCTGATTGATGTTTGTGTCGAGATGTTTCATGGTTTGTTTGCTGCAGTCAAAATGCCTTTTGTACAATCACACAAAAAAAAAAAAAAAAAAAAAAGAAAGGGAAGCAGTGTTTTATGGTTGCTTTTGGCATAGATTTGGACTCCTTTGTCTGGGCACAGTTCAGGATTTGGTGCATGACTCTTGAGGGGTGTGTTCATGCATTCGGAGAGTTAGAAAGGGAAAGAGTGATGTAAGAGTTAAAAGTTATTTATGGTACCCGTCATGAAAATGTGTTCCAGTTATGGTTAGAACATAAAAAGGACCAGAGAAATATTCTGGGAGACCAAAAAAAAATATTTACTATTAAGCCTCCCTGACACAACCAAGCATCCTTAAACCCTTGTTAGTGAGAATTATCCACCTCTTCCACAGACAACCATTCTAAGGCCTACCTGACCACACCAGTACCTACAGGTCATCTTGGATGTAGAACCTGCCATCAATTTCATGCCAAAAATGTGATATCTTACCCAGTTACACTCTCGCAAAACTTATTAAACCCTACCCTATACTTACCTCACTTCCTCCCAATCATCCTACTTTCCTATTTAACTCTTTCCTCCCCCTCAGCTAGTTTCTTCCCTTATCCTCCTACATACCTATTACTATTTCTATCTAAAACTCTATCTGAAGATGTCCCTGGACAAATTGGTCTGTTACCAAACCTCATTTCGTTCTTTTACTTCTTCTATTCATTTAGCACCTTTGTTATGTTCCACAGGATCTTCATAGATATTTCTCTAGAATGTATATATTTCTTCTTTTTTAGTGTTTTTTCAATTCCTTTTGCCTTGTTTCCCAATTCTCTATAAAAATTTTTTGGTCATCAATAAATTGCTTATTTTGCATTTTTACTTTATATTTATCTGCATATTTGGTAAGTTTTTCTGCCTGTGCTGATATTTTTAGCTTATTATTTGTGACACTGCACAATAGATCCTGATCTGTTCTGATACTATGGATTGCTTTTATCACATCTATTTTCTGAGTATTTTTGCTGATCTGTTCCCTATTCTATGCTCTTCTAACAGTGACAGCTCTGGCCTTAATTACCATATAGTTTTGTCTGTTCGATACTTCCATAATGGCATTTGATTTTTCCCCTTTCTTTCCCTTACTGCCCTCTGTTTTTGTGGTAAAACTATCCATTATTAATTTTACTGCACAATAATACATCCAATTTACTTCTGTTATATCGCACGAATCTCTATGAACAGTCCTAATTACTTTGTTCACTAGGTTTATCAAACTTCTAACTTTTGGGGTTTTATTGACTTTCTGCAGTCTATTTCTTTCATCAGTCTTATTATGTCTGACCATCTCTATTAAATCAGGCAACTCTTCTCTTAGATAATTTTTTCCTAAACTGAGAGGATATTCTTTATGATCCATTTCCTGTGGAATGAAACTTTCTAATAAAACTACAACCTTACTTAACAACTTTTTCATCGAAAGAATAGAAAAGCTTACTAAACCAGAAACTCTTGATAGTAAGACTCCACCTCCCACCTCATCTCTTCCCTTGTTCTCCCTAGCACCCGTAGCAACTTCCTTCATCAGATTACTTCTTAACAAACTCAAACCTTGTTCACACATCAGCCAACATACTCCTTCCAATATTTCTCAGGCATGCAGCCAAATCTGTACCATACCCTGTATCTATACTTATCAACAGATCCATCCAAGAAAATGCAGTACAAGATATCTGGAAAAATTCTTCATAACACCCCTCCAGAAGGG
This sequence comes from Protopterus annectens, assembly GCF_019279795.1. Lineage (NCBI taxonomy): Eukaryota > Metazoa > Chordata > Ceratodontiformes > Protopteridae > Protopterus > Protopterus annectens. The sequence goes on from NC_056737.1 coordinate 247,776,973, forward strand.
AAGAAACTCTACAGAACCCTCAAATTACAGGCCTGTTGCCATATTATCCCCCTTATCCAAGATACTGGAAAAATGTATACATAGAAAAATACTAAACCACCTCTTACAGGCAAACCTAATTACACCCACACACCACGGTTTCCGACTCTCGCACAGTGCTACCACTGCCCTCCAATGTTTCACACATAACACTGCCCATGCCAGAGATAATAATAAACTTGTATCGGCTTATTCCTTGACCTATCCAAAGTATTTAATACCGTTTCCCATCCTATCCTCCTAAACAAACTTTCCATTCGACAACTCTCTACCTATACTACCTCCTGGTTTAACAGCTACCTCTCAAACAGATATCAGTCCATCAGATGGCAAACATCATCTCCCCTTTCTGTCTCGTTAAGACCAGGATCACCATGGTTCTATCGTGATCTCCCTACTTTTTAATATATTTACAAATAACCTCCATGTCTCTTGCCCCCACTGTACCTTAATATAGTACATAGATGATTCCACAGTTATTAGCATCTCTGACAATATACAAAATCTCCACACTGTCACTCAATCTCTGCACCTAGCAGAACAATGGTTAACTGAAAACAACCTGCTTCTCATCCTCAAAAAGACCAAGCCTCTCCTTTTCCTTCCAAAAAACCTCAGTCCAGCTAAAGACAACTTCACCATCTCATCCTTAGATAATACAATTATCACTGCCAACTCAAACACCAAATTGCTTGGCGTTACTCTAGATGCCCAATTAAAATTCGACCTGCATATCTTTAAACTGTATCAAGAAGTCCAATCAAGAACTAGGTCTTCTATACTGCAACAACAAATATAAATCTATCAAATCTAGACTATACTGGCTCAAACATTTATTCTACCATCCCTGCTGTATGCTGCTCTCATACTTACTAACCTCCAAAATAATCTCTTAACCAAACTAGAAACAGCCTATAAAAAGATCTGCAGCCAGTAATAGCTACAAATCCCATCATTGTATATCCCTGAAAACCTTAAGATGGCCTGAGCTCCCCCACATGCTACAATTATCACAACTACAAATTGCACACAGCATCCTAAATAGTCCCAACTCCTGCCCTTACGTCCATAATTACACCCTACACACCCAATCGTGAACTCAGAAGCACACAACAAAACCTTCTGCAGATGACCAAGCCAAAAAAAATATTGAAAAAATACGTTAGTCATTCAATTGCATACTCATAGAACAAACTTCCATTGTCCCTTTGCTCCACTACCAAAAGTGATGAATTCAAAAAGCAAATAAAAATTAATTTCCAACATGCATGGATCTGTATTTCTCAGGACATTACCTAATGAATTTTTCTTCTTCTCTCAATTAACATAACTGCCTGGTATCTAACTAAACTGCCTACCTATATTACTCTTTCTGCAGTTAGTACCTATGCTATTAAATGCATCTTTGTTACACTATGTCATGAAGTTACTCTGAATTTTTCTTATTTTAGGTATTGCTACATTCCTTGTAAATAACTTATAAAGTTAACCAACATTCTCAAACATATCATTATTGCATTCTCAAAATACTGCACTTTTGCCTTGCATATATTTGTATGAATATTCCTCTCTGTTTTTGTACTGTTGAGTATCTTACAACTTGAATTGTTAGATTTTTCTTATTTTCTAATTACTTTCCTAAAGCTTTTCTCCTTGGGTCTCTTCTGAAAAAGGGCCCTCTTGGCCCAGTCGGACTAACCCAGGTAACAAATGTAAAAATAAAATAAATACATTTCAATTGTTTTATTTCTATTACTATATTCACTACTTCTAATATAATTGGTTTAGATTTTTATTTCCATTTTCTAATAATTGCTTTTTTGGCAGCCACCATAATTAGACACAACAAGGCCTTACCATGTCTAGGCAATTCCTATTCTGCATCGTAGCTCAGAAAAATCATCTCCCTCGTCACACCAATCCATCCACCCAGCATCTCTAATAGTGCATCCCACAGGGTATCCTTAAAGTCCAACAACCTACAGCACTCCCAGAAAATATGTTCCCAAGTACCTCTTTCTTCCCTGGGACAGGAATGTGATATAAAAGAACTTGAGCAAGAGGGAATGTATAAATATTTGGCTGGGAATTTATGAAGGATCAGCAATAAAACATGAACCAATGTGCATACAACTAGTAAGGAATATTTTAGAAGACTAAAATTAATACTGAAAACAGTGTTGACCTTTAGGAACAAAGTCCAAACTATAAACCAATTTGCTCTTTCTGTCTTAACTTACAGTTTTGGATTGAATGACTGGCCCCAAAAGGTATTGGATCAGTTGGACAGGAAAGCAAGAAGGATGCTTCATATTCATCAGTGTATACCAAGACTATACATTCCCTGTTCTGAAGGAGGTATAGGCCTCCTTGAAATTCATTACATGCATAGATCTGCAATCATAGGACTGCATACATATCTGCTGATCTCACAAGACCCAAACATAGTGAAAGTTTTGAAACATGAGGAGAATAAGTCTAAGATGACTTCCCTGCTTACTTTAGCAGAAGTATATCATTGTCAAGCGGGAATGGAAATCAAACCAGAAATAGATAAAAATCAGGCAGCAACAGAATGTGCCAAAAACAAAAGAAAAAATATAAGGTGAAGGATCAGATGAGAAGGCAAGAAATGTGGAAAATGCATAAATACAGTTCCAAGTATAGAAAACTCTTGGAACAACCTCGTGTTGATGAGGATCAAATACAGGAATGGTTAAGGTGAAGTTAATTTAAACCAAAAAATGAAAGGCTAATATTGGTAAATTGTGGACTATGTACACGATGATTACAAAGTCCATTGAACAAGTGGGAGAAACAGACAAATATAGGTTTTGTAAAACAGAATAATTGGAAACAGTCACACAGCTTGTTGCTGGTTGTGATATTTTAATGGCAGAAGGACTGTATACTGAAAGGTATAATAATGTGGCAACACTGTTGCATTGGAGATTGTGCAAACATTATACTAAAAGATCCATAAGGTATTATAGAACATAATGAAGTTTATAGCACACTGCATCACCCATTACCAACAGTTCAAGAAATAGATCCGAGAAAACCAAATAAAGTAGTCCATGAAAAGAAGACAAAAGTAGAATTGATCACTGAAATTGCTACACGCAGTGACTACAGTGTCTTACATACAGAGAGACATAAAGTCACAGAATATCAGGATTTGCATGCAGAAATGAGGTCAGTGTGGAAGAAGGATACCCTGACAGTTCCAACAGTAGTAGTAGGGGCAATGGGCCTTATAAAAAAGAATTTACAGTTGTACTTAGACATGTTGCTGGTACATGTAGCTCCATATAAATTAGAGGAGGAGTCATTACTGGGGACATTACAGGTGCTGCAAAGAGCACTTCTGGCTAAAATCAAAGCATGAAACAATACTAATTTCATAAATTCGAGTCAGACTTTGACTTAGGAATGGGGTCCATTCCCATCATGGTATTAGAAACCCAAAACAATTGGAGAAATGCAAGAGGGATCAAAGTGCCCTTTATATAACCTGGGTCTTTGCTACAGAAATACAGCTAATTCTCATACTTATTCTTATCCTGCCTGATGAGAGTGGTGTCCATATGCCTGAAAATAAAGCTAACTATTACTAAAAAAATGTATGCTTGAAAGTCAAGTTAACTATTATTAAAATGTATGCCTGAAAATGAAATTAACTATTACTAAAAATGTATGCCTGAAAATGAAATTAACTATTAATAAAAATGTATGCCTGAAAATAAAGTTAACTATTACTAAAACACTACTATGAGTAGATACAGTTCTAGTATTCTTAAAGACTTGACCTCTACACCCTTTTGATGGTTACAGGTATGTATACTAGCCGTGGGTTTGGAGTATGAAGGTAGGTGTGTTGCTAGGTGAACTAATGGCTGAGGTTTCATAGTCCTTAGCTTGGAAGGCTTAGGCAATGCTCTCTTAGCAGCCTCAGTGCAAATTGGCTTAGTGGAGGTGATCTCTGCATGTGTGTGTGTGTGTGTGTGTGTGTGTGTGTGTGTGTGTGTGTGTGTAAAATTGAATGTCTTCTACTCACTGATTAGTGCTGGAATCTTACTTTATTGATTGTGTTTGCCCTAATTATGTAGCCATCTGATCTAGGGATTCTACAGAGCTAAAATAAAAGACTCCAATTACTGTAGTAACCCTCTTCTCTAATTTAATATCCATGACTTCATCTGTTTTGCATTATAATGGTTGGGAGTGCCTGAATGATGGTTATAGTGTCTTTCAAACACAAGGTTTTGGGTTTGAGTCTCATACAGGGGGATAATTCTTTAAAATGGCTAAAAGGGCTCTTAGAGCTAGTATTAGCTATATATTAACAATCAGTTTTTGCGATATCATTAACTTCAATATATTTACTTGTAGTCATGACCTGGTTCTTATTTATTATGTAACTGGTTCTGTTGATTCTGAATACACAGAAACTAGGTCTAGACTTTTTTGTAAGTGGACTGAATGCATCACCATCTCTCTCTTTTTCTGTAAGATGAGTCACAGCACACACATATAGCTAAATAAACCACCCATACAATATATACGTTTACAAATATTACTATAAGATAATTTTCTACCATTATTTTAGGCTCATCATGGATAAACTGGCAGTGTTTGTATGTACCATATTTAAACATACATTTAGGGCTTAGCATGTACTGACAACTAGAATTACTGTGTGATTCAAGCATATTTTTGATGTTTCTACTTCCATTGTAAACAAACTCAGGATCTGCACCCAATATTTGTATTAAGTCTTTATTACCAAAATACATTTTCCAGTTGTTAAGCATAACTTTTTTGATAATTGTATCACTGGAATACTGTGAGACTACAGTCTTAGTTAAAGCAGCATTGTGCAAATAGCCTGACTCCCTGATCAATGTTTGATGATAGTATATTTGAACAAGCGATTTTAAATTTGAAGTGTATGCTTTTAAATAGGAGAAGGAACAATTTTAGTTTTTAGAGAACATGTCAGCAGCAAAGTACTGCAATCTCAAATTTATTTATTTTTATTTGAAGCCTGTTTACCAGGAAAGCCTGACTGGGATAATATCACATTTTTATAGTAGGCCTGGAGAGAAAAAATTCACATTGACATAATATGTTAACAGTTAAATAAAGTTATAAAGTTAATACAGAAGAATGATATGTTAAGTAAACATTCAGCTTCAGTTCGTACAGTGTGAACCTATACATACATAGATCAAATATTTGAGCAACTATAACAAGATGAAAAAGAACATTGTCAATAAATAAATAATTTACAAGTTGCAATTCATAGAGATGACATTAAACACACAAGTATACTTTTTGGATCAGAGATGACTTTTGAACCTCTATGCAGTGTAACAAGAGATGGCAATAATAGACAAATCTGCCCTATTTTGTTTTTATTTTTTTTTATTATAGGAAAAAGTGCAAATAAACATTAGAGGTGTAAGTTGGAAAGATGGGTTAGAATACCATGAAGTGATCTGGCAGCTGAGGTTAAATGCCCGGTTATCTCGTAGACTTTATGATCACATTTGCATCACTTGTTCACCTAAATAATAATGATAACAATAATAGTGTTAGTTTGTTTATAGTATGTACAGTTTGTCATTTTACTTGTTTGGTTCAATATGAAATGTTTTGTTAATTGATTTGGTCACTTGTCTGCTGCATTTTGTCATGTGACTGTTTTACTTACTTACTCCCACCAGGGCACAAGTGCTCTTCAGCAATTACATTCTGCTTGCCGGTAAGCCATTAGACCTCAGGAATTTGTATTAAAAGTGTTCAGATTTGTAGAATAATGCTTACATTTTTTTCTCTTGTCTTGGTTGGCTCTGCCCCGCTCCGTTCGCCCTCACTAATGCTCGGGCTCTCTCCGCTCCCCTGCCCGGCCCCCTATTTCCTCCCGCCCCCACTACCTCTTCATTTATAGTAATCACAGCCACACCCACAGCTCACCCTCACATCACCTCCACCAATCACAGCTCCTCAAGTCATATCACATTATACCACACCAACTTGCTCCACACAAAATACTCTCAATCACTCTTCATTCCCACTAGGCATTTTTTACATTACCCACACTACTTCCCCATCCACATATAGTGCAACCCTATAATTCCTATTCAGACCCCCCCACCTAGAAACAACTTAAACTTTGTAACCATGACTATCACTCAACTAAGTCTAGTCTGTCTTCTCATAATTCTTTACAACACCACAAGTTATCACTCTAGCAATATCCCTAAACTTAGTAGCACAACACTGCATTATGCACTCTCGTATACAGACACCACACATTATAATAATATCTGCCCACAGTTATTCAAGAACTACATAATGGACCAATTCAGAACTAAACACATATGCTCTCATTCCTACTCCAAAAAAACACAGTACTTTCTCACACTCCTCACCAAACTTCAACATCTGTGTAACCATTTTAACTCCAGGCTCACCATAAGTGGGGATATCCACCCCAACCCAGGCCCATATCCATCCTGTCCAACACAAACTGCTCCAACACAAATGTCAGAACATAACACCCCCACTTTCTTCATTCCTGGGCAAATCAACAACAGCAGCAAAACCAACCATCTTTTAATGCTAAATATTAATATTAGAAGTATCAAAAATAAAATCCCTGAACTCCAGGCCACAATAGAACACTTCTTGCCAGACATAGTTGCTTTAACAGAAACCTGGCTAAATAAAAACATAACTAACTCAGAAGTTCTCCCTACCAGCTACAATATCATTAGACAAGACAGACCACTTCGTAAAGGGGGTGGAACTGCCTTACTCTACAAGTCCAACTTAACTGTCTGTCAATTACCAAACTCCTACCCCTCCCCCAATAATTGGGACATACTTATCTCACAACTTCAACTTCACCCTAAAAAGGTCATCACCACAATTTGTGATCTATATTCCACCTGGTAATACACCTGCTAGCCTTGAAAACTTCTTATCCTGGTGTTCTTCCACATACTCACAAGAAACCCCTATTCTGGGGGACTTCAACCTAGATTGGTTCACGTGTATATCAGAACCACCAAGTAATCTAATAAATCTCCATGGCTACCAGCAGCTAGTCCAAATTCCAACTAGATGTGATAAAAAATCTAAAAGGGAATCCATCCTTGACTGGGTCCTAACTAACAACCCCACATTGTACCCTCACACAGGCAGTCTCCCAGACACCTTAAGTGACCACAGCATAATATACTTTATACGTAGTAGAACAAGCATATGCAAAACCACTGACTATATATCCACTAGAAACACAAACAAATTCTCTCCTGAGGTCCTCAACACTTTACTCTGTAACTGTGACTGGACCCCCCCTAAAACCCCTCCCAACTGACCAGGCTGTAGCATATTTCAACAAAACATTTCTACAACACCTAGACACTGTCGCTCCATTACGCAAAATCAAGGTTAGAACCTCTACAAACCCCTGGCTCAGTAAAGAAACCAAACAAATCCTCAAGTCCAGAGACACTGCCTGGCTTTACTATCAAAAAAACAAAGAAACACAAAGCCTAACTAAGTACCAAGAACTGCGCAACTGTGCAAAAAAATGCATAAGGCTGGACAAAAAATCCTACTACACAACATTACAAACTAAATACCAACACAACCCGCAAAAATTTTGGAAAAATGTAAACCAGCTACTAAAATCCACCCAAAAGGCTACCCCAAACCAACCACCCTGACACTAAAGTTCCCATCGAAACACAATTCAACTCCCACTTTGTGAACTCAATTCTATCCTTAGTATCACAGGACAGTTCCTTCCTCACTATCCCCCAACACAAATAACACTAATACAAGCTTTACCCTCAAAACAGTTTCCACCACTTCAATCAAAAGCATGCTCTCAAACTAAAACCTCATCAACAGCAGCCGACCTACTCCCCAGCTATTTCTTGAAACTCACAGCAGATGCTATTGCTATCCCAGTCTCCACTCTCATAAACAGATCAGTTGTTGAAAACTATGTGCCCAAACTCTGGAAAATATCCTATGTTACACCCATACATAAAGGCGGGACCTCCACTGAACTTAATATCTACAGACCCATTGCTTTACCCCCCCCCCTGGCCAAAATCCTAGAAAAATGCATCCATACCCAGATGCTAAACTATCTCCTAGACAGCAACATCCTGTCACCTACTCAGCATGGTTTCAGACCTGCCCATAGTACCACTACAGCCCTCCTCTGCTTCACAGACACAGTAAACCATCTTAAAAATGAAGGCCTACAAGTGTCAACTCTTTTTTTGGATATGTCCAAAGCATTTGACACAGTCTCACACCAAATCCTGCTAAACAAACTAAACCAGTATAGTCTATCAAATTCCACTCTTACCTGGTTCCAAAGCTACTTAACTGACAGGTACCAAGCTGTGAAATGGGAAAATTCTCTCTCTCCTCAGCTGCCCATAACTATAGGAGTCCCACAGGATTCTATCTTAGGACCACTACTATTCACAGTCTTCACAAATGACCTCCATACCTCTACACAGCATGCATCTATAATTCAGTATGCAGATGACACTACCTTAATCTGTGCTGCACAAAACATTCCCACCCTCCTGCAAACAACTCAACTAGCATTTTCTGACATTGAAAACTTCCTTACCAAAGCCCAACTTATCCTCAATCCAAAGAAAACTCAGTTTATGATTATAACCAGTTCTAACAAAAACACTAACAGTCAATTCACTATCTACTCCACAAATGCTACTCCAATTGCTCCAGTGGCACAGGCTAAGCTATTGGGAATAACCATAGACTCCCACCTAAAATTTGATATTCATCTCAACTTAACTATTAAAAAAGTACATGCCAAACTGGAGTTACTCTACCGTATCAAACCATTTCTTACCAACAACACAAGATCAGCCATTGCTCGCTCCCAAATTCTATCCACCCTACTCTATGCATCTCCCATTCTGACTAATCTCAACAAAACTGAACTAAGCAAAATGGAAGCCTGCTATAACAGAATTGCCTGCTTTGCTGCAAATTGCTCATATAGAACTCATCACTGTACTGCTTTGAGACAGCTCCACTGGCTTGAACTGCCCAACCTCCTAACCTACAATCAGCTCTGCCTCTGTCATTCTATCTATTACCTCCCCAATAAGTGTCCTGCCCTCAAAAACCTAGTACAACATCACTCAGCCAAAGGCCTCTTAGATCATCAAGCAAACTACTACTAGAAGTCACCAACAGCTACAATAGCTTTGGAGATGCACTATATAGTAGTTCAGTGGCTAAAAAATGGAACTCTGTCCCTACTAGCATTCAAAACACATCATCCAAAGCCTCCTTTAAAGACCTCATCAGGCAACATCTCAAGCAAAGTTGGCAGTGCCATGATTGCTCCCCAGGCTAGTGAAAACGGATAACATATATATACTAAATCTACAGGACTTGATAATAGTTTTCAGTCTTACTCACAAACACTGGCTAATCTACAATGTATGTACTGTACCTGTGTACGATGTATGTATTCTACCTATTTCAAATTTCAGCTGTACACCACAAATCTATTAATTACCTTTATTTTTAAAATTAATATTTTTTTGTTTGTTTCTCTCCACTGTAACTGTTTATGTGCTGCATACCACTGTAAAAACATGTCTCTTGTAATTTGTGTTTATACTGATCATGTCTAAATAACTAAATGTGTCTGTAATTTTTCTTTGTGGAGCTTTTCTCCCCGGGCCTCTGCTGAAAAAGGGCCTTTTCGGCTCAGTCAGACACCCCTGGTTAAGAAATGTAAAATAAAATAAATAAAAATCATTTAAGAGGCCATGTAGACTGGAAGCATTTTTCCATTTTCTGAAAAAGTCCAGTATTTCTGTATTGTCCACACTAAAGAGACTAATGAATTATTATGTTTGATGGATGAGTTTTGATGTTTTGTTCCCAGCACATATTTTTCGAACAACCATTCTAGATGATAACATTTTAAGAAATGTTTATCTATATGAAGGGTTATGACCCTCTAGCATTGAGGAAATGTTGCATTTTGCCCAGGTTTGATTTAAGACTATGAATCCTACTTTAATGCCTTGTTACAGTTAGGATAATTAACTCTACACTGATACTTTGAAATCCTTTAATAACAATAACTTTCTGCTTTGTACTCATTTATCTGGTCACCATTTGTTTGTGCCTTTGGTGTATTCTTACACGCTATAAACTACTCCTGTTGTTAGTATGCATTTTTATTACAAAATCTATTTCTGCACAGACTTATAAAATCAATATTTTATATTAACAAACCAAACTTATCCTTAATAGAATAAGAAAAAAAAATCTGTTCAAGATTAGTGCTGCATCCCTTGAAAACTTAACTGTCTAGTACCTGTGCAGAAGAGTCTGTGCTTTAAGAAGTGCTACAGTGATACCACAGGAAATCACCTTTACTATAACTGTTAAGTGACCAGTGATGCTAAACTTATGTTTCTAAGACTACAGTAAATCATTGTTTATCTGTTGCAACCTGCACCTGATATCCTGGAAAAGTGTATTGACTTTATAAGGCTATTAGAGAAATTCATAGGTTCATACTAGGTTATCAGTCCATAGACTATTATGGGTCTATATTAGAACATCGAATGTTCAAAATATCGAATGCTCTAACGAGTGAAAATGCAGGACCTCAAACTCATTATTGTGGGGGGCTGCACCCCCACACCCCCCGCTAAATATATATTCCAACTCCAAGATCGCACTATAGTGAGGAAAGGGCAAATATTCTGATCTTCACTGTACTGCGATCTCAAAAAAAGCACTTCGAGGTCCTGTATTTTCATTCTTTAGAGCATTCTATATTTTGAACATTCGATGTTCTAATATAGACCCAACTATTACATGTCTAGTCATTAACTAGAGGCCAGAATTAAACCGTGTGCCTTGTATCTGTAAAGCAAAGACCTTAACTATTATGTCAAACCTTCCCTTGCCAACTCTTGCTAATCATTTTTGCTCAAAACAGAAATCATACTGCATGGTGAATAATAACTGCATGAAACAGAAAATAACACATTTTACACTAGAAGAGTAGAAAAATACTTTCTGAAAAGACCATTTCATTATGTTGAAGGCTAGAAAAATCCCACTGCATCACTTTTAATGAAGGCTGTTCTTCCATACTCACATCCAATTGTTCTTAAGCTGAGGTTGCAGAACTTTTGAGAGAAGAAATATCAATTTTTTTCTTTTTGGTGGGCTCCAAATATTTCTCCTTCCTTCCTTCAGGGCTCTGAAACCATGTTGCTAATATATTATAATAATTTGGTCATTGGGGTGGGGCTTGACATCCTGTGTAAAAAGATTTATTTTTCTTTTGGTGACATTTTTGGATCCCTCACAGCTGACAATGCCTTTCCTTGATCACCAGATCTGCCAAACCTTCTCATGATCTCCTGGACTTGCTGTAACCATGTTTAGATCCAGCAAGGAGATGGAGACACTCTAGTTCTGTAACATACTGTGGTGGAGGGAATGTTTTTCCATTTTTCATAGAAGCTCAAACAGGCCCAATAATACCCTGAGGGTAGGGAGTGTAATAACCTTCAGAGATTAACTGCCCCTCCTGTCATCAACAGGGTACTCTGTCTTCCCCCAAGTAGCACTCTGCAGTTGTTTTCTCAGTTGTCACCACAGAAAACAAATCACATATGTATGCCTGAGCATGCATCACCCACCAACCCCCAGGATGGGTACACCCATTTTCCCTGTCTGGGATATCAAGCTCCTGAGCTATTATTCAGTCTTGGGTTGCTTGAGCCACAGTAAGAACTTTATATTTATATACACCAGTGCAGGCACAGGTTTCTAGCTTTTTCATAGAGCAGATTAGTTTGGTGTGCAATATTGCCTCACTTTGTGCAATTTCAATCAGTTGTGCTTTGGCAAGTTTTGCCTTTTGACATAACAGTCTCACTCTTTTTAGGAACTAGTGATTCAGTCACTCATATCAGACTTTTTAAACATATTTAGTGAATCATTATATTTTAAACATTACATAAATACAAATACATCAATAAAAGGGAAAACAGAGCGTGTCAGCTTTCTCTGCTTTTATCTTCATGCAGTTTACATATGTTTTATCTAAATTTTCTGATAGCATTTTCTAATCTTATTTTCCATGTTCTTTGGCTGTCTTCTTTTATTTCATATACATATCTTACATTTATTGCATGTGTGTAATACCTTCTGTATAGAGCATCCTTAAGAGTATTTCCAAGCCTGAATACATTGCATGTTAACTTGCAGTAATCAAACTGCATCATCAGATTTTTAGATTACAACCTTAACAGAACAGGGTTCATTCATGAGTGTTGACAGAAATGCTGATGGAAGTAACAACATTCACTTTTGCATTCATCTTAGTATTCCATAATATATAAAATAAAAATAATATTTAAAAGTACTGCAAAGGGCTGGAAGTATTACCCTGCTCCTCAGGAAACATATGCTGGCTTGAGATAATTTTAACAAGGACATATAATATGTGTTTGAGGGGGGCCTTGCTCTCAGGAAGATTAACAGATTAGTATAGATTTCTCAGAATATACTCAAGGTCAATATTATTAAACATGCTTGCTGTCTTCCCAAAAATGTTAAAAACAATAGTTAATGTGACCTGTTGATAAAATCTATCATGCATCCTTACTTTACAAGAGGAAATATGTTTAAGAGGGATAAAAGAATATGCTATCATGAATCCTGTCTTTACTGACTTTTATTCAATGCAACATAAAAATGTTAGTTGCAGTTTTACTGAAAGTTTTGCTTTTGTAATACATTACTGTACGGATTTGTGAAATAAGAAATTATTCATTTTTAAAGCAGAGTCAAATGGTTTATTTTAAGATAACATCGTAAATGATAGATGTGCAATAAAGATACATGTTTATTCCGTAGCTGACTTTAAAATAAACTAATGCTAATATAATCATAGTAAGCATTTTGTGATATGATAAGATGAATTGTTATTAATGTTCTACATATTAAAAACAAAACATGCATCTTCATCAAATCATTTCAAGTATTTAACATATTGTTTACTTGTCAAGAATACAATTGCCTACACACGCGCACACACAGACACACACAGACACACACACACACACACACACACACACACACACACACACACACTCATAATTAAAATTATCTTCAGTAACTGCCTGAAGATCAATGGTCATGAAATGAACTGAAATGGTGTCTGTGTTAACCAGAAAATGAATTCTATTCATATACCTTGAAAAAACATAAACATGTGGAACAAAATCTCACTGGCATTGTTAAAATTACTGCCTTAAAACACATCTTCTAAACTTTTTTTATACCCAGAGGGTCACCCACCAAGGCACTATTATATATTTTTAAATTAAGTCTGAAAATAGTTACTGTCATTAAATTTATTCATTTTCTGAATGCTTAGAATAAAACCTAATTCACAATTTTTTTTTTTTATAAAAAAGTATGCTTTTCATTTTTATATCTTTGAGAGACATTGAAGCCCAAGCTGTCAAAAATCTGTTCTTGTTTCTACATGATTTTTAACCATAACATGACTTTACGACATTGCAGTCCTTCTGGCCTACCACATTCACCTACATTCACAACATTCTGATGTCTCTGTGACATTTTCTTCCAAATGTTGGCTGTCAATGGCAATCTGTTGAGTCGATGTTGCCTAGCAATATAACTTTCTGCTTTCATTTATGCATTAAGACAATCTGTACATCTAGACATGGAGGTGGATTGTGATTACTTATAAAGAAATGAATGAAGTGAGCTCAGAATTGATTAAAAGAAATGGTCAGAAAATGGTGCTGAGTAACACAAAACATGTATTTTTGGAGGGGAGGCACACACCCCCAGTGCATTCATTACACAGCTTATATTAAACAGTCAAGGCTGCTGTACTTCAGGGGCAGGGAGGCAGTACCCTTTGCTGTTGTATCAGTATACGAGAATTCACTAATAAAATCAGTTCTCTGACTTTTATATAGCTCACAGGATGAGAGGATGAAGCTCATTATGGCCAAGTATGCCTCCAGTCATTGTTACCTCTAGGTGCCAAATATTGCTTGTTCATATTTGCATTAATAATTCCAAAACCATGCTACATACACGGTATCAGAATAGTTTATCTTGAAGCATACATGATGGAAAATACAATTGTATTGATATTTGACCTCGTCAATGAGTATTTGTTAGAAATGTAAGGTAATAACTTCATTTTTAAAGGCTCAAGAAACACCCACAGGGATTTAAAGGGACACACTCAAAAGAGCTGTACTGGAGGGAATGAGTTAACAGCTTCTTAGACAAATCACCCATCTGTGTAATTATGCAGCATTAATTCATATCCCATTTTACTTTAAAATGTTTTCCTTTATATCTTCTTTAGTTTCGAGTCCATGAACCTTCAAGTTGGATGAACCAAGGTATTCAATGCATAAACTCAATGAGAATCTCAAAACAGCATTTCAGCATGGGGAAACTCCATGCATAACCATTTTGGGGCGTCTTCCCTTGCACCCCATTTACATATAACTGCTTAATATATGATCACACACCTTGGAAAAATTGTACAGAAAGGGATTCACTGTTGGCATGGAACAAAAACATCACCAGAAGTGATTTCCCCTGCAAAACAGTGATCAAGGAGTTCAGCATTGAAGAGTTGAATATTTCAACTTTGAACTTTGTCAATGTAACAAAAGCTTTTAATTAACAACATTCATTCTCAACAATATTTCATGCCTGTGAAATGCCTCAGTGTACACCAATTACATTCCTCCCATCTTCTCACTCTAGAGTTTGCTTATTTACAGCTGTACACATTTTATATTTTTGTATTGGATAGATTTGGGCAATTGACACCAAAATAATTAAACTCATAGTTCCTTGCATAAATCCCCCACCAACAAAATATTCAAACAATTTCATTTGTAGATTTATTAATCACTCCCTCCATCTAGAGATTCACTTACAGAATTCCAACTGGCTCCACATTATATATGACCCAATAATCCTCTTTCCTCTTTTCCATTTAAAATACTGAATTAAAACTTCTGTCCACCACTAAGAAGCATAAACCAAATTCTCAGCATACACTCTCAGACATCATGACAATGGTGCATTGACAATAATCAGACCCCCTTCTCCCTTCAGACTTGTAACCAGAGATAAATGCTTCATGGAAGTTATTCTTTTTTCAAGAAACATTAGTAGAACATCTCAAAACATCATTGAGTTATACATGTTTTCTAGACAATGGCTGATCTCCACCCCATCTCATCAGTCTGTCAGTCTATCAAGCTGTCTTTTTAAACGTTCTTGTAGGCCTAAAGATATGGTACATTCAACTGACAGCCTCCAAAGGGAAAATAAGTGCTTTCATTTTACAATGAAAAGCATCTTCAGACAAAAGGCCCACCACCAAAGTATTGCTTATATAACATTAGATGTTCAAAATGGCAATCTTAAAGAGGCAGTGTTGAAAATCCTAATACTTGCATACAGCTAAACTATATTTATTTAAACCAAGTAAAACATCTTCCAAATTAATATAAATACATAATAAAGTCATTGTAAAAATGTGTCTTTTAAAAAAAAATATTTGAGTTATTCTTATAAAATGAACCTTAAATTATTACAAAATTACATACCTCCATGTCCTATCTACATTGTGATTTTAACTTTAATAGAGGGGCAATAGAAATATGTTCATTTAGTCCTGGCCAGTTATATGAATCCAAATACAGTTGCCAGAACAATTCCCTCTTTTCCAAAAGGAGGGACCAAGAACCTCCTCGTGGGTCAATTTCAAGTTTTTCCAAAACAGAACATTTGAAAAAGTGTCCAGGGTGTTCCTTAATATGCTTAAAAAGGGCATTTGTACTTTTTTTCTTTACAAATAACATAGTTATGCTCATATATACAGTCACGGAGTTTATGCTCTGTTTTCCTAATATAGAAGCAATTACATGGCTGACACAATGCAATATACACTAATCCTTCACTATCACAGTTAAATTTTACTTTTAATATGAAGGTTAGTCCCAAACCATTAGTACTTGGATGAAAACTACTTGGGAATACCAGACCTGTAAGTTATTTTTTTATATAAAAGCACTGTTTACATATTTTGTTACCAAGTGTTAAATTGTCACTTGACACATTGAAAGATAACATGATTTTCTAAGGCTGTATATAAATGGTTTATTTAGTACATATTACAGATTCTAATAAGCTGTTACACAGAGAGAAGAGCTAAATCCTGTATTAAAAATGGTGACAACTACCAACTTGGCATTTTATATGGTAATTAGAAGCAATATCAAACAATCAACCTGTGGTATTGTTAATATCTACTGCTAAAAGAATTGAACAAATTATTCCATAACAACATTAAGTGTCTTATACATCCAGGAATCTGTTGTAGGAAGATATTCAATATCTTCATGCATGGTAATTTGATTGACTGGCTAACACCATAACTTGGTATGGCCTAGGAATGAACAAGCCTAACATAACCAATCCAGTAAACAAAACACAAAACAGACAAACAAAAACAAGTAAATAACTAAAAATAATGAGCAGTTAATGCAGTTCTGTTGGGAAACTGAAGCAATCGAGAATATCATTCTATCACTGCTTTCTGCAGTGATATATACGCATTTCTCAATTATCTGTGGGGTCAAATATCAAGCTCTCCAATAGATATGCCAGATGAAGTCTAATTCAATAAAAAACAGTAGACTGACAAAGCCCTGTGAGAATTCTTTAACTATTTGCTAATGTTTCTGTTTTTACTAAAGTCAGAAAATAACCCTAAACTAGGCAAAAATATTGAAGCAGTTTAAAAGCTAATAGCATGCAAATTTTGGGATTTGATACTTAAGGAAAATATCATCTGCATACAGAGTAATACTGTATTCCATAGCCCTTGTAACTCCTTCATATAATTTGCATTCATTAGTTTACTTCAAGCAATGGAAAATGTTCCGTGTGTTTTTTTTGTTGGTGTTGTCCGACTGCCTTCTTTCACTGGGTAACATCTCAGTGATCTGAGGAGTTGGCTATATGGGAGTTTCTTGTTTTCTTCTTGATCATGTGTTTTTTGAGTAAGTGTCTTTTCGCATTTTTGAAGTTGACCCATATACCCACATATACATATATATATATATATATATATATATATATATATATATATACATATAGAAACATAAAAAAACTGAGGCATTCTTACTGATAACATAACTGGACTTCAGGGCTGGTATAAAGAATTTAGGCAGGTCAGGACAATTTGTAGGCTTTATCATAATAATTAAATTCAGGAGCCACGAGGTTGTATGTCTTCCTGGTGTAAGTCCAAAGTGGAGAATGTGACAACAGTGTATTCACTGCGTGAGAAAGTGTCTGAGGATTTGGACAGAGTAGATACAGTGAGTGTTAACAGTTACAAGGACATCGTTTAGGGAACTGACCTGTATAATTGATGCTACAGATGCTGCCAGGAAGATTTATCTGCAAAGCCCTTTTAAGGGGTATTTTTTAGACTATTTATTAAT
This sequence comes from Protopterus annectens, assembly GCF_019279795.1. Taxonomy (NCBI): domain Eukaryota; kingdom Metazoa; phylum Chordata; order Ceratodontiformes; family Protopteridae; genus Protopterus; species Protopterus annectens. The sequence continues at coordinate 247,794,651 of NC_056737.1, forward strand.
ACAAGAGTAGAATAAAATGAAAACAAAATGGTTAAAAGCAGAACTAGAGAGCCAACATAAGTGTATAAAATCACAAAGCAAGTGAAACTCATAATTAGAAGATGCCAGAAAAGATTCTCCACTTTGGACTTACATCAGGAGGACATATGACCTTGAGGCTCCTGGTCAGGCATTAATAAACTTCTACACCCAGATCGATCACTCACACCCACCCCCTCAGGTTCTGATCACAGTAGTCACAAGCAAATAGCCAACACCTTCAATACTTTCTTCACAGAGGCCATTCAATCACTTGCCAATCAGCTATCCCCTGACACCTCATCTTCGACCATCTCAGAATCTAACACACCTCAATCATTTCACTTTCAACCTGTTCCCACATCCCTTATCTGTACCCTAATTCAAAAACTTAAACCTACCACCCTCTCAGCAGATCTACTACCTGCAGAATACCTACAAAAAGCTGCAAATGCCATAGCCTACCCCATATCCATCCTGATTAATAGAACCATTACTGAAGGCAACATACCATCAATCTGGAAAATTTCATATATCATCCCCCTCCATAAAGGTGGAAACTCCAACGAATTATCAAGCTATAGACCTATAGCCATATTATCTCCACTGGCAAAAATTATGGAGAAATGCATTCACAAACACATGTTAAGCTTCCTATTAGAAAACAGTTTATTAGCTAGTAGCCAACGTGGTTTTAGACCATATCATAGCACCACTTCTGCTCTTTTATCCTTCTCTGATCACATTAATAAATATAGGAATAATGAGCTTCTATCCTCCGCCCTCTTTATTGATTTGTCAAAAGCATTCGACATGGTAAACCACCAACTACTCATTAACATACTCAAAAACCTGCCACTAGATACAGTGGCTATACAATGGTTCCAATCCTACCTAAACAGCAGGCAACAGGTTGTATTATGGGAGAATAACTTATCTTCTAACCTTCCGATTACCCTCGGTGTCCCTCAAGGCTCCATACTAGGACCACTCTTATTTTCTATATTTATAAATGACCTACATGCTGCAATACCTCAAGCTACCTGTATCCAATATGCAGATGATTCAACATTAATATGCTCAGCCACTTCTCCATCAGATCTTCAGTCACTAACCCAAAATGTGTTTATTACAGTTGAGGAATGGCTTCTACACCAATATCTTATCTTGAACCCCAAAAGACAAAGCTTCTACTATTTACTCCCACCCGTAGATCCTCCCCACTTAATTTTACTGTTACATCAAGTAATGGTACTATTATCTCTCCAGATCCCACTACAAAACTACTTGGGGTACTAATAGATAAGAACCTTACCTTTGATTCCCATATAAACAGTACTATAAAAACTGTCAACAAGAAACTAGGTTCCCTCTATAGGATCAAACCCTTTCTAACCCCACTAGCCAGGTCCACTATTGCCCGTACCCACTTAATATCTACCCTACTATATGCCTCCCTATATATACTAAACTATGTAAAAGCAACTTGAGCAAGCTGGCCATCTCCTACAATAACATTGCCAGATTTGCAACTGGGTCTTCCTACAGAACCCATCATTGTCACAATCTTAAACAGCTAGGATGGTTAGAGCTGCCAAATCTTTTAACATTTAACCAACTAATAGTTGCCCACAAGATCCTGTATCAACCTACTAACACACCAATACTGACAAATCTTATTACCCCCTATAGCAACCTAAAGACATTACGCTCATCTAATAAACAACTTGTGCAAATATGTAAAACTAACAATTTAGCTGGTGACTCTCTGTTCTCTAACACTACTGGCAAAACCTGAAACTCTCTTCCCAGTGATCTAACCTCCCTGTCCTCAAGCACCCTATTTAAAAGCAAACCGAAACCATACCTTAGAGCACAATGGTTATACCCCTGTGCTAACCCTGACTAACTACCTCACTTACCAATGGATATTACTCATCTCATCTGCATCTGCTAGATACTTTTCTGTTACCTAAAAAGAGTATGCATCTGTACAGTTGCAACATTTTTACTTGTGATTTTATTGCTATGACTAACTATACCAGATATGTACTAAACCTGTGAGTAAAATTCCAAAGTAAAGTAAAAAAACTGTAATGCACCTCAATTTATTTTTTGTTGTAAATTCTCTCTTACTGTAAACAATATTGTAAATGTGGAGCTTTTCTCCCCGGGCCTCTACTGAAAATGGACATGTATCCAGTTGAACTAGCCCGGTCAACAAATGTAAAATAAATGTAAAATAAATAAATAAAATAAAAAAGGCCAGATGAGAACATGAGAGACTTGAAGGACAAGCTAATTCTAATCGTGGACATCACATCATGAAAGGTGCCCATTCTTGTCATTTTGGTATTATCACTGAATGAACAAATGACATTGGCCAGACTTGCTTATTGCTGAATGTAGGTCACCATGAACCATATCAAGTAAGAGACAGGGGTCAGTACACTCATTTAGCTACAGTGGAGGCCATGCAGACAATTGTAGCTGGCTGGAACTGGAGGAGTATCCATTCTTGGGTCTGGAACAGGGTTGCTACAAATAACCATGCCTCCTGGTTCATGTCAAACATCAGCATGATACCAGAACATAGGAAAGGGTCAGGGTCACAACTCATTCAAGTTAAATCTGCATTTGTGATTATTAATGGCGGAGTTCATATTTGATCACCTCCTGTGTGAACCTCCTCATTGCCAGCCTGGGGGAGCTGGTGACACCAGCCTGAAAGAGTTACACACCCAGCTGAACCATCAGAAAAAGCATCTGTAGACTAGGGTAAGGAGGAGCATGGGGAGCTTAACTGCAAGGATATGTAGAACTACATCCCAACAAAGAGAAAGCACCTGGTACAAAAACATATATATGCATTGTTAGATTCCTATATAAGATTTTTAATTCACTGTGAATTGACTGTGTGCTTCTTAAAGTCCTGTAGACTTACCTCAAAAATGACTTGTTAATGCATAACATTCTCATTATCCCTGGCTAAGATAAATGAAGTGATATTTTTAATATTTTAATTTTACTTGCATGCTGGCTTGTTACCTGATTGAAAATGGCTAGGAGGTCACACCAAGGTCATTGTGAGCTAGAATGGCCTAGCTAGCATCTTGAAATGATATATGTGTTTAAAATTAAAAAAAAAGAGTTATAAGGAAAAAAATATGAAAAAAGTAAGGGATCCAAAAATCGACCAATATGAAAGGAAGACAAAAAGGGAGCTACAGAAGAATAATGTGAGAGAGATGAGTGATGTGTTCTGTATGATGAAAAGTGGCTTACCTTGTGTAGCTTTGTATGGCAGAAGATGTGAGACGTGCTGTAGAAGATGGTAAGGGACTACTGGCAATGGGCTAGCTAGTATGGTGAGAAAGGAAAGGTGGGTTTGAAGAGGAGTTAAAAGAAACTCATTAGATGTAAGGGATTGGAAAAGGTAGGGACAGACTGGCAGAGAATAACATGATGGCCAGAGGTTATAAAGGGAGTACAGGCAAAAGGAGGAGTAAATATAAGGTGAAGGAGGAACATGGGAAATGTAGTCATAAACGTGGGTCCAAACCTGTCCAGGGACAGCTGCAGACAGCAGGGACAAATGATGAGCAGGAGTCAGGCCTAGACATGGACAAGAACCATATCCATAAGTAGCGAAGTGGACTATGTGGACACTCTGTAAGATGTTTAAGGCTGAGCATGAAAGTGGGACAACAGTGACCAGGGCTTGTAAAATGAATGTAAAGGGATGGCAAAGGGATGACAAACACCATAGTGTGTGAGGTAGAAAATAGAGAGTAGAGGACTGTGGTAGTGGAAATGAAAGACAAAATGTACATTTTACATGGGTTGGGACACGAGGTATAACGTGAAGGAGCTTAGAGCCAGTGTAGGGCACAAGAACATGGTTTTTTTAACTATAGATTCAATCACAAAGGTGATTCAGTGTAAGCAAGGTAGACATGGGAGGCCAGACTGGTGAAACAAGTCTAAAGTATTAGATTTAATGAAATGTGTGGAAGTTATAGAGGTGGTCAAAAAGGGAGAAGGGTTGATATAACTCATGGTGCATGTGCTATGCACCAATGACCTGTCAGAGAAGGTAGCTCAGGTTCTACCAAAAAGGCTAAAGGAGATGCCAGTGAGATGCAAGCATGAGTTATGGTCACAATCGTGTTCCGTGTTCCAGCAGCCTATGTTGAGGAAGTAGAGGATTATGGAGTATAATGAATGACTGCCTGTAACAATGGACAAGGAGGGCAAGCTGCTGACCAGAATGAGGAAAGTATAAATCAGAGAGACAGATTAGTTTGCTACCATTAACTGACTCATTCTTATCCAACAACGATCAGTGGCGAGCAGTACATGGATGGAATGACGCATCTCCAAGATTGTAACGTTAAAGAGAGATGGAAGTGATAGGAATGGTACATCCTAATAGGAGGAGGAGGAGGAAGAAGAGGAGGGTAGGAACATAGGCAGCAAAAAGATGAAAAAATGCAAGCAGAATGGAGCAGAGGAGCCAACAGAGGTGACTTAGAGTATGGTTAAGTAACATTACTATTTCAGTGTAATTATCATAATAGGAAGAAGAGCTATGGACAGCAATATAGAAAGAAAGGTGGTTTATACCACAGAACCATGGAGCATTGACATGTGTGGTAGGACATCATGGTTCCTGACTACAGGCTTTTCAACAAAGACAAAGAAAAGAAGGATGAAGGTTTGTAGTTATAGACATAAAAGAGGGCCTTAGAAGTGAGGGCAGAGATGACGGGACAAAATATCAGACATGATCACAAGCCAGGATAATTATGCAAAAAGAGGGTGATGCTGGTGAATCAGCAAAATTTATGACTACCAGATATATTAAGGGCAGAGGATGGGAGATTACAGGACAGAATGAAGAAGAGGGCCTTATGAAAAGGACATCTGAATCTGCTTGGAATAGACTAAAACCTCAAACCACTGAAGATGTGGAGTTTAAGAAACTTTATTCTCTTGCAAAACTATTACAGGACAGCCTAATATTTTGAAAAAAATTTCAGTCATTGATTAGAGAAACAAAACTACAATTTCCAACAGCTTTATAACAGCTAAATTCTAAGCAGACCAAAAACATGTTTACACAAGCTGTTGTAAAAGCTAAAAATACTAGCAAAAATGTAGATAACAATTCATTGTAATATAACTGCAAATGGCTGCAGTGGCTGTTGTTATGGCCTAATAGGTTCTGACCATCACTGGTATCAGGACTAGTTACAATAAGAGATGACCAACAGTCATTATTGTGGCTTAGTGCAAGTACATCTGATCAACAGCCATCATCATGGCTATTTTCCTGAAGATGTTATAACAGCTCCTGTAAAGACACCGGATATCATAGTAACCCAACCTTCAGATGAATTTGTTAGCCCTGAGGTGTTGTCATGTAGATCAGCCCCAGATTGTTGACTCTCTTTTCCATTGAGGTAGTGACAGTTAGGAACCAGACACAAGCAAAGAGAGATTTCAAAATGGAGGACAGAGAAGGAAATGGAACAGATACAGGACGTTTTGAATCTGCTGATTCACCCCCGGATGATTTGCCCCGACCGATTTGACCCCAGACAGTTGGACCCAAACAGCAGCCTTACTCAGTCTGGAGAAGTAAACAGAACATCATGGGAAGAGGTGAGGAGCTTCAGCTTTTAGTAAAGTGATATGCTGCCAGTGAGAGCGAGAAACCAGTGAAACAAAAAGTAAAGGAAATATTATTGAAATTACATGCTGACTTTTCCATCTATATTTCATGGCAGGACTGTTGCCCCGTTGATGGAAAAGGGTACTTTTACTTTTCCGTTAACAGTGCGAACAGTTGGTATCAACCTTCACTTCCCAGAAGTAAAAGCCAAACGGGAAAGGTGTCATCACAGAATCCTGGGGGAATACACTGGTGACTGGTCTCTTTGCAGAAGTCATTTCCCCTATTTAGATTGCGGGTACTGCAAATTTAGTTTGCTGAGGTAGCTACAGCAGCATATAAAATATATATTTCACTTTTTTAAGGTGCATATCAATGAATAAACAAAATAATAGAATTACCAGCTTGACTTTGTATATTACCATTTGTTATGTCGCACCTGTCCAGATTTTCGCAGAATGTCCAGATTTTTAAGTAATTTTTTTGGTGTTCTCCTCAAAAAATATGTTGTTATTTGGCAGATCCTTTGGGATGTAATTAAATAATGACAAACATTTGAATTTTGGACATCACATCCTTTAGAAAATACATGTTACATGAAAACCTGTTGTTCTGTGATTTTTCTAAGTTTATACGAGTACGCAAGCAATCCGTGATGTTGGAACTTTGTCTCCCATTACTTTGACTTTGTCCCAACGTTTTGCACTGAGGTTGATAGTTATGTCCACTAGGTTCCATTTGTTACTTATGTACCAAATTGCAGGGTACCTCCACTATACAGACCCCCCATGCATCCCTTACATACTGTAATGTACCATAAAGTGAAATTACATGCTGACTTTTCCTTCTATATTTCATGGCAGGACTGTTGCCCCATTAACGGAAAAGTACCGTCAAGTTCAGCAAGTCTAAAAGTTTATTTAATAAATATATACTAAACAATGAAATAATTAAATAAATTAATAGAAGTATAAAAATAAAATATATTTAAAATCAAAGAGTTTCAGTTCATTTAATGTATAATTGAATGAATAATAAAATACTGAAAATGTACTTATTAAAATATATTTGGGGTCAAACAGTCTGGGGTCAAATAGTCCGGGGTTGAACTGTCCACTAAAAAATTACATATACAATACATATAAATTTATACATGAAATTGTATAGAAATGCATTGGGGTCAAACCGTCCGGGGTCGAACTGTCTGGGGTCGAATAATCCTGCTTCCAGTAGAACTGACTGAGGTATTGGACCATGAACAGTTCAGCCAAATAGGCTGGAATTGTATTAAAAAGAAAGGAATTTGGGATTTGGTCCTAACCAAGGTGGAGGAGGAAAGGATGTTGAGAAGAAATTCGTAGTAGCCAATGCTAATCACACCACTATATCATTACAGTGAGGAAATTATAAGAAGAACAGCCCCATGGGAGAAAATGTTGAAGCCATGACAGTATCCCAGATGACCTGGGAATGAACATCTAATGCTGAGTTATCCATTCTGAGAGGAGAGAGGTAGTCCAGCACACTCCAGTAAAAGCATCTAGAGAGAGTCGTTTACAGTGTGCCATGTATGGGCTTGGGGCTTGGGACTCTAGCAAGCCACATCCATGTACAGTAGCTTTGTTCACAGGATGTGTGCATGAATGTGCATGTTCCCAGAAGAATAAGAAGACACAACAGGCCCTCACATCTGTGTGTTTGCATATCAGCTGTTGGTCGGATGGGTGAGTCCAAATATAAAAAAGTCTGCTTAGATGAGGGTCTTCTGTTATTGTCTCTCAATATGTGTAAGTGGGAAAAATGCACCAACCAATCATGTGAGGGCTTATGATTGGCAAGCAGCAAGGATAAAATGATTAAAAAAGAAAGAATTTTAAGGAAATGGATTATGATAAACTTGCAGAGAGGCTCAAACATGAGTCATGGCCTTGGAAGAAAAGATGAGAGCATAAACAAGCTATGAAAATGTGTCACGGGTGTAATAATCACGGATACAGACAAGGGTATGAAGAAAAGAAAAAAAAACAAGAAAACAGGAGTAGGCCAACGTGACTATAGAGGATGGTAAGGGTAATGACATTGCCAAATAATGGAAGCTTACAGGAAGAATTAGGGATGAGATGAGGAGGAGGAGGAAGCACAGTGCAAGAAGACATGCAGAAGGACAATAAAAGAAAATAAGGCAGCAAAAGCTCAATTTGTGATGACATTGGCACAAATGGTCAAGAAGGGAATAGAAGCTTTTTTAGTTAAATAGCAGAAATAAGAAAGGGAGGACGAGTTACCTAGGCTGGACAAAACATTGACAGAAATAACAAAAGAGTGAATAAAGGTTTAGTCTTTAAAAAGGGAAGCAAGGGGGTGGGTGCTGTGCTAGAAATTAGTTAAAGCAAAAATAAAATAGCAGAGGACAGATGCTAGGACAGAGAGAGAAGAGGGTGAGGTAACTTGTCTTCCTTAGTGGAAGGTAAAGCTGTTTCAAAATATTAGTGACAACCATAGAAGTATTTGAACATTGGAAGATAGCAAATGAGATACCCCTGCATAGTATGAGTAAGAAAAATCAGAATAACTACAGTCTTATTAATCAAACAGTACTGACAGGGATTCCAGAACAACATCCAACATGGCTTCAAGGTCAGAAGAAGCTGTCATCCAAATTTGATCCATCCTGTAGACTGCATTAAAGAAGAAACTACAACCCTATAACAGTCTGAGACCCACACTGCAGCCACTAATTATGTTAAAAACAGACTAACAGGGTTTCAAAACTCACTTCTAGACTGTTATAGCATTTTATAATAGGGAGGCCTCACTTCTGTACCCCCTCCCAACTGAATAGTTCTGCCCCTTGCATCCCTACTACTTTAATATACTGACTGTGAGATTGCTATATATTAGGATACATGTAATTCTCTGACTTCACCATGGTCTTTAAATTAATCCTGTATAGGCAGTTGGTAGATGAATTGGAGGTGCTGTGGATTGGAGCCTGACTAAGGGGCTGGATGTTTGAATAGTTTAGTGTTGAGATCCAGAGGGTTTTGGGGAGAGAGACATTGTCAGGAATGAAAACAAAGTTACTGGTAGAGTACTGAAGGGTGTCTGTCTTAGTTTCAATACACCTTAGTGTATTATTTTCAGAAGTATATGAGGGGAAACAGAATTATCCTCTTCAATAATTGTATCAATTGCAGCTATACAGGACATGGAAGATTCCAGTGAAGGATGTGGAAAAGCGAAGCAAAGCAGCTAGAATGTACCAGTTAAGGTTTAGTGCACACAAATGCAAAGTGTTTCACCTGGGTTACACCAACCATAGGGTTAAGTATCAGCTACGGGAGTGGAAATGATGGAAACAGAGAACAAAAGGGTCTGGAGGTGTTGATCATACTGAGAGTGGACCATAAGTCTCAGATTGACAGGGAAGCTGCAGCAAAAAAATAGAATGTTAGGGTGCATCCTTGCAGGTTTAGATTACAGAAGTAAATGGTAAGAGTTCCCCCTCTACCACGCCTTGGTCAGGTCAACTCAGACTACTCTGTGCAGTTCAACAAGTCATACAATAGGAGGGACATCAGGCTGTTATAAAGGAGTCCAGAGAAAAGCTACCAGAAAGAGTCATGACATGGAATGAAAAGAATAAGGCAAGATACTTCAGGTGCTGGAGCGCTTGTTAGTAGAGACCAGCAGACCTAGAGGTCCCTTTGTATGAGTACACAGGATCATGTCATTTTGTTATTAGAGGGTCTTCATGAACAGGAATAGGGGAGGGAGAGGGCATAGGAAACAGACTGTAGGGACCAGCTACTCCTTGGATCTGCAAAAAACACTTTTTCAGAGAGAGTGTTTTGGAACCATGGAATATACCACTAGAGCTAATTCATGGTGGTACTCAAAAAGTGATGGGATGGTTACAGAGCTACCTATCCGAAGTGTGAAGTGCAATAAAGAAAGTGATGGGGTGGGTACGGAGCTACCTATCTGAAGTGTGAAGTACAATAAAGAAAGTGATGGGATGGTTACAGAGCTACCTATCCGAAGTGTGAAGTGCAATAAAGAAAGTGATGGGGTGGGTACAGAGCTACCTATCTGAAGTGTGAAGTGCAATAAAGAAAGTGATGGGGTGGGTATGGAGCTACCTATCCGAAGTGTGAAGTGCAATAAAGAAAGTGATGGGGGTGATTACAGAGCTACCTATCTGAAGTGTGAAGTACAATAAAGAAAGTGATGGGATGGTTACAGAGCTACCTATCTGAAGTGTGAAGTACAATAAAGAAAGTGATGGGGTGGGTATGGAGCTACCTATCCGAAGTGTGAAGTGCAATAAAGAAAGTGATGGCGTGGGTACAGAGCTACCTATCTGAAGTGTGAAGTGCAATAAAGAAAGTGATGGGGTGGGTATGGAGCTACCTATCCGAAGTGTGAAGTGCAATAAAGAAAGTGATGGGGTGGGTACAGAGCTACCTATCTGAAGTGTGAAGTGCAATAAAGAAAGTGATGGGGTGGGTACAGAGCTACCTATCTGAAGTGTGAAGTGCAATAAAGAAAGTGATGGGGTGGGTACAGAGCTACCTATCTGAAGTGTGAAGTGCAATAAAGAAAGTGATGGGGTGGGTACAGAGCTACCTATCTGAAGTGTGAAGTGCAATAAAGAAAGTGATGGGGTGGGTACGGAGCTACCTATCTGAAGTGTGAAGTACAATAAAGAAAGTGATGGGGTGGGTACGGAGCTACCTATCCGAAGTGTGAAGTACAATAAAGAAAGTGATGGGGTGGGTACGGAGCTACCTATCTGAAGTGTGAAGTACAATAAAGAAAGTTCCAACACTTCAAAAAGATGTGTGAAAATCAAGCAGAATAACAGAAGGTTCCACAACATACTGCCATAGTTTTTAAATATTTCTGTAGGGGGCTCCCCTCATACCTATGCTACTTTTATATACTAATGCTAACAATATTGCACCTTGGAGGGTGGAGAGTACTCTGGGAGTTCACAGTATTAGCGTTAGTACATATTCCACTTGTTACAGGTATTTTTCAGAGTCATAAGGATCACAGACTTTGAACATTGAGTGAGCACCCTATGTAAAAAAAGGGTGACTGTGACTATAGGAATGGAAGGGAAACAATGTTAAAGACACTTCTAGTGCAAATAAACTGTTAATTGCCCCCTTCTGCCTTCCTAATGTATGAAAGCAATAAGCTATTATTCACAATTAAAATCTCAGGTATATGCTTTGCAAGCAATATAAAAATGTAAAACATTGATCTGCATTACAAACTAAATTGATTTTATCATGCAATTTTAATGCAACATTATTTTTCCGAAAAGGTGTATATAAAACATTATCTGCAAAGCTTGTAAAATCCTATGAGTTAAAACAAGATGTCAAGACACAAACACATACTGCTGCTATTTAAGAAAAACATAAGTTCTTTTCTGCCAAAATGTGTTTTTGAGGCAAATCACCGTCGCATATGCTGCTATTTTAGAACTATAATTCAAGGGCAGGTTTTAAAATTTGTCATTATTATAGATGAAAAAGAAATGACAGATGAATCAAATACCCAGGTAGATTTTTTTTGGTTTCATTATTCTTTTTTAATAAATACCATCCTCCTTTACTTTCTAAACTCCTAACTGCTTTGTTGTTACACTGTAACATCATCTTCTTCTTTCTAATTTCCATGTACTCTTTTTTTAAGTTTTCTTTTTTCCCCGCAGAAGCAGCTCAGGCCAAACCATCAACCAACTTACCACAGTGAGCTTCTGATTTCCCTGCTAGATAACTGAAATGTCTTAAACTAATAGTTTTAAAGAAACAATTAAGGGCACTGAAATCCCCTGCTGATCTGTTTGGTGATATGCATCTGATGATTTCTGATTTCGAGGCCACCTGCTGACATGTGCGATTTTAACAATAGCGATGCAGCACAAGCATAGTTCATAATTAGACGTAATGGCAAGCGCCATCTGAAATGAAACTAATCAGTTACACTTTATTACACTTCAGCAAGTGGGGGGCATGAGTGAGGGGCTCATTATATACCAAGTTGTAGATACTTGTTACAAAAAATTCAGTATGAGCAAAATACAAATCACTGCATGTGTCATGCACTTAAACTACATAAAAGATCTAAACTGATATTCAAACATGAATATATAACAACATGTTAAGGAGTGAGTACCTGATAACAGGCAAGACTGAACTTATGAAGAGAAGGTTTAGGGAGTCCCTGAAGCAATTGCTCTTAAGTAAACATTTGCAGTAATAACTAAGTCTCTTATTAATGTCACTGAGCTATATGCATAGGGTCATCCTGAGTAAGTCTTCTAAGAATATAATGTTACAAACAAGTAAGCAACATCAAAATGAGATTGCATCACTGTTGTGCTCTGGCTAAATAGCTTGTAATTTTACACACATACACAGACTGTTTTCCTAAACATATGGATAACCCTAAATATATAAAGTGGATGCAGAGCTATAGTGAGAAGAACTGGCATATACTAGTAAAGCTACTTCTATATAATTTTCAAATGTGCATACTGAAAACATGCTAATACTGGACAGAGTCAGGCATATATATTTTGCACTAATTTTGAATATCTTGGAATGAGTTCAGACTGCCTAAACATTAATGCACTGGCAAACAGAGATGTGCTTTCTGCTGTGTATAAGAAATTGTGTGCCATCAGGTATTGCAGCCGAATGCATGACAAGCTATGTGCATGTGGTAGATTTTGTAAACTATGTGTAGAAGAGGTTTCAGAATTTGGAGTAATCTTAGTTGGTGATGCATGTTATATTTTGCACACCTTGCCACTTAAAGATCATCAGCATTTAACAGCCATCATATCTCAGTCTGTTCAGTTAGCCATCTTGAGAATTTAACGAATATTACCTGGTATGAGAATAGTTGCCAACATGTTTTAGAGGTGTTGACCATAGAAATGGTTAAAGAAAATAATTGTTTCCACCATAAGTTGTTTATAGTATCATAATTACAAGCAAAACCAGTGGGTAAGTTAACTGGCTGACTTTCATATCTTTTTTTTTTTTGCATTTGTTTATATAAAATTGCTAGACCACTCATCTTTTCATTCAAATAAACTAATGCAACAGCCACTGTCTCTTTGGGCATAAGAATCAATAAAAAATAGAAAGCTGGGAAATTCACAAAATTTTAAGTAAATCGCAACAACTCTATTCAGGAGCTCAGCAAAATCTTTAATAATCCACAGCAGTCTTAGCGCTTTCATCCCTTAACAGTCATGGGACCTCTTCAAAGATTAGCATATCCATCACCAACGTCTTCCTTAAAAACGCATAAGCCATCTCCCAGTGGTCATCTGACTCCCTCCCCCCAAAAAAAAACACATGCATTTTGCATTCATTTTATATCCATCAATTGAATTTAATTGATTTAATTGATATAAACTGACACATATTACAGTAGATGGGGAACACAGGTAGTGTACAAGAAGGACTTGTGTTTCAAGAGTCTAATTCAAATGATGGGGAATGAGACAAGCAAGTGTCTTGTTAAATTTGAAACTTATAGATGCGGAAAGTGTAAGCAATGCTCGTTGATAAAACAGAGTGAGGACATATTCATTATGGGCTATGGCTTAGTTAAGAGCTCCAAATTTAGTAATTGTTATACAAGAGGAGTAATATATATTGCTCAGTGTAAGAACTGTCCATGTTTCTACA